>NC_092741.1:129729899-130032929 GCF_047496795.1 Chiloscyllium punctatum | reverse complement strand
TTGGCATCCTTGGTAGAAGACAGTTGGCATAGGAGTACAGCAAGAGATTTACTCTAGTCATCCTTGGTACTGCAGTAATGTCGCAGTGGGGATGAGGGATTGAGGAGACTGGGCCTGCATTCTCATGTTTAAAAGAATAATGCAATATTTCATTGAAACATAAAAATTTTAAAATGCTCGACAGGAAAGATGGTCCCCCTGACTTGTGGTCGAGAACTGGGGAACACAATCTCAGATTAGGGATTAAACCAGTTAAGACTGTCTTTCAGAGGCATTTCTTCACTTAGAAGACAGTGAAATCTTTGGAATCTATCCTGGAAGGCTGTGGAAGCTCAACTATTGAGTACGTTCAAGACAGACATCGATAGATATCTGGATGCTAATGATATCAAGGCATGGAGTACAGTGAAATTAATGTTGAGGAAAATGGTCAATCAATCTACAATATCAGAGCAGGTTTGAGGGGCTGAATGGCTTACTCAATCTTACGCTCATATCCCTCAATTGCAACGCAACAGTTATTAGCCTGTATTATTCTTTATTTGGAAGTAATTCATGATGAAATATTTTATCAAAAGAATTTAATTGCAGTGCAACACATAAATCTAGTTAATGATGTCCCAATATTCATCTGGTTTGACACTCCTTTACCATGGCAATTTCTGCTGCAGACATTCTATTACAGGCAGTTCTGGTATAATCATATTGCCGAAACGAGTGTTTGACTATAATGTTGCTGAAGAATTAGGGAATGGTATTTTGGAGAACGCTTACCTCCCATTGGCAATAGCAAGATTCCAGCAGGGATCAGTTTGCATGCAATGCTCTTGTCGTCAGTGCATGCACTGGTGTCCGCACAAGTGTGACACTGGTGCCAGTCTGTGTGTCATTCTGCGCATGCACCGATGTCTGCGCTGAAGACACTGTGCCATTCTGTGCATGCACAAAGTCAGTGTCAGTTTTTGTGCCATTCTGCACATGCACTGACATCTGCCCCGAAGACTCTACTCCGTTCTGCACATGTGCGATATCTGTGTCAAAGTCTTTGTGCCATTCTGTGCAAGCGCGCTGTCAGCACCTGCCTCCATGCTGTTCTGCACATGCACAAGGTCATCACCAGTCTTTATACCTTTCTGCGCATGCACCCAACAGAGCAGCTTTTTGAGAGTTATTGTAAGAAAGCTCCTTTCTACATTTTTTTAAAGTACGTGTTAAATTTACTTTCGTTTCGTTAATAAATATGATTTTGATTTTCATTCAGGCTGTGCTACACTTTACATTAGATTTTTGGGTGATTTTTGATTGTGAGTGATATTTTTTGCTAGTCTGCCCCTAATCTCACTTTTCCCATAGGCTCCATTATTCCTATTAAGCAATTTTCTATTAAGCGAGGTTTCACTGGAATGCATCTACGGCACTATCGGAGAACTACCTGCAGCTCATTTGGAGGAAGGGCTCAACGTATAGCCGGAGAAGACTTCAAGGATGGCTTGAAAGCTGCATTCAAATGTGAAAAAAAACTCTTACCTGAATTAATAAGATGACATAGCAACAAAGTAACTGAATAATACAAAGTAACCTCCTCCTCCAAAATAATAGGCTGACAACATCAAAAGTTGCCATTTTCAAGTTTTGTACAGTTTTGAATATGTAGAAAGCAATACTCACTGTGGCACCCATATCAGTCAAGTGGCCTATGAATGGTTTTGAGTAGTTTTCAGTCTTACTTGAGGACCACACATCCACAAATGCCACCACATCTGCAAACAGCAGCATTCAATTAATAATTAGAATATTACATAAAGTCTTTTGATTTTGAAGCTTGACTAAGTTAGTTTGAAGGCATATGAAAATTCACTAGAAACATTCAAAACTGAAAACAAAATTAGACGACTAATCAATTAGATCTATAAGGACATATAATTTTACAAGTCTGCTTAACTTTAGATTTCCACTTCATACAACCTCAAAACAAAGGGTTCCTCCCCATATCTTTCAATTTCAATAAATCGCTGTGTGATCACCTATGCTCAGCCTTTAACATCTGACTAAACTGAAATAATTTAGAGATGTTAAACAGATGAAAACTCTGCTGTGTCACATAAAACATTTTAAGAAAACATGTTATTGCTATTGCAAAGATGTGGCTTTGAAAAGGGAGAAATAAAAGGCATGATGAGATAAACTGTAAATGCAACTCAACAAATTAGATTTATTGAGAATTCAAAATAGAACTCTTTGGGGTCTGGACTGGAGTGGGGATAGTTGGCAGCTTTATATCAGGTTTTTGAACAGCCTGCAACATTAACATGAATTAAAATAAATGATGCCACTTGAGAATTACATGTTACTTGCATTTCTGGAGCAGGAAAAGCCAAAAAAGCTTGATAATACGTAAAACTGCTAATAAAGTCTGTACCTATGTAGAAAAATGTCATTTTCTTTCCATTAAATCCAGTCAGATATAAGAGAAGGATAAAACAGTTTTTTTTTGACAGAAAAAGCAGATGCACTGAGTGAAGAGAAAACACTCCTGGGACATTAACATTTTACATTTCTGTCCAACTTGCATTTCCATAGTACATTTAACATTGTGAAACAGCCTAAAACTCTTCACACGTGTTGTTGAAGAAAAAAATGACACTGATACAAAAATGTTTTTAAACTAGTGATCTAAAAGTTTAGGGATAGTTTCAAGGCAAGTCTAAGGAGCACATTCGACATTTAATTGTCCACAGTACCTGAAAAATCAAAGTTCATCCCACTAAAAAAAATGGCTCTTATGCCCAGGTGATTTGATAAATTCTACAGATTGTGTTGTTTTGTTTCAACCCATGAAAAACTCAATATCCCCACCATTCTTTGCTACACAATATACTGTATAACTTTTATACATAACAAAATATTATATTGTCACTTGCAACCTCAAAAATGCATCCACACTGAAGCCCAGCTTGGTTATTTTTTTTTGATGATGCATCCAGCTAGCATATACACACAAACATACCAGATTTTAAACGAGATTCGTGAAAACATTTGGAAATTAAAACAAGACCAAGATTGAGTTACAATCTTTGAAAGAAAGCTCAGCCTAAGTTCAAATAAACTTATTTCAAATCAACTTTCAAACAATGGAAGCATTTTTAGAATTAGCACTGTTCACTTCACTATCTATGCACTTGATCACTACCTTGAAGGACCATTCTTTTGCTGCAGTCTTTGGCCATTCTTCAGGAGTCTGAGTCTTCTTGGTCGCAGTTGGAATTTCTTTTCCTCAGGTTAGTTGTATAATTGCTTTTAAAAACATAAATTGGAATTGCATAGCAATATATGAAGTTCACCGTATTTTAAAAAGTGCATTCAAAACAGAACCATCGGGACCTGAAAAGACATATTTAATATTTTGATTAGAAATCTTTTACCAGAATCTGAAAAGACCACCCCTTCATAAAGCAAAACAGATGAGGGATGGAACCCATGTCGTAAATAATACACTAAAGGGTAACTCATGGGAATAGGTCTACTACCCTTTCAACTGAAAATAATGAAAAAAAGGAAAGTATAATAAACAGAATTTGGTAGGATCCAAGTAAAACAGGTCTTAAGCTGAAAAGTTGAAGTGATTATTATAAACGAGGACCCAGAGACAGCACTGGGAAAGAACAGAGATTCAGATAATTAACTTTTTGAAACCAATTGAGGGCTTAGATGCGTAATACAAATGAAGATAAGGGATTGTAAGGTCCATTGCACAAAATTTACAATATGCAAAATCAACCATAAAAAAATGACCTTGCCACCGGCATCCCATTCTAAAACGAGCATTGCAGAAAAAAATTATATAATTGTCTAACATGACAGTGCTTAAATGGAGAGATTGCAACTAAAATATAAAATCATGCAAAAGGACTAATTTAAAATCTGAAACTTATCAACAATAAGCAAACTTACGTCTGTAGTTTGCAAAGTTGTGCAAGTCACAATAACCTTGTAACACTGTCAGTAAACAGTCAGACTTTGCTGAGACAATGTAATAGTTGCACATCTTGTTGCCCTTAAATTTACATGTTCTTGATCAATGTAACATCACTACACTTACTGCAGTCATCAATACAATATTGGGACAGGATTAATTATCTCACTATAGAGTTTACAAGACATATTAATGCAACACTGGCCGAGTTTTAGAAATCCATCACATGGCTTCCCAAAGTGGAATCAGGAGCACAAGTGCGGCCGCAAACGGACATTGTGAAGTTGCAAGTCCCGAGGCATAAAGTGCCACACGGAGATCTGTACAAGCTATAACAGCTGCACTCCTGTTCTAACAGATAAATGCCTGCTCTCATTTGGTCCTTTGCCTGCCAGTTCTCACTTCAGTCTCAAAATCTTTTCAGCCTTGATTTGGAGACACAACAGGACAAGTTTGAGAAGTATTGCTGTTGCAAGCAAAGCGTTTGAGGTTTAGATGGAGAGGAATTTGGTAAGTGTGTACAAGACAATTTTCTGATTCAGTATATGGATGTACCTATTAAAGAAGGTGCAAAACTTGACCTACTCTTGGTAAATAAGGCAGGGCAGGTGACTGAAGTGTCGGTGGGGGAGCACTTTGGGGCCAGCGACCATAATTCTATTAAATTTAAAATAATGATGGAAAAGGATAGACCAGATCTAAAAGTTGAAGTTCTAAATTGGAGAAAGGCCAATTTTGACAGTATTAGGCAAGAACTTTTGAAAGTTGATTGGGGGCAGATGTTTGCAGGTAAAGGGACAGCTGGAAAATGGGAAGCCTTCAGAAATGAGATAATGAGAATCCAGAGGAAGTATATTCCTGTCAGGGTGAAAGGAAAGGCTGGTAGGTATAGAGAATGCTGGATGACTAAAGGAATTGAGGGTTTGGTTAAGAAAAAGAAGGAAGCATATGTAAGGTATAGAACAGGATAGATCAAGTGAATCCGTAGAAGAGTATAAAGGAAGTAGGAGTATACTTAAGAGGGAAATCAGGACGACAAAAAAGGGACATGAGATAGCTTTGGCAAATAGAATTAAGGAGAATCCAAAGAGTTTTTACAAATATGTTAAGGACAAATGAAAGGTAGCTAACCACTGAGTCACCATATAGAAAACGACAATGTTGCCGAGGAGATTACTGAAATACAGGCTACTAGACTAGGTGTGATTGAGGTTCACAAGGAGGAGGTATTTAGATATTCTGCAGAGTGTAAATAGATAAGTCCCCTGGGCCGGATAGGATTCATCCTAGGATCCTCTGGGAAGCCAGGGAGGATATTGCCGAGCCTTTGGCATTGATCTTTAAATCGTCATTGTATACAGGAATAGTGCTAGACGACTGGAGGATAGCAAATGTGGTTCTCCTGTTCAAGAAGGGGAGTAGAGACAACCCTGGTAATTATAGACCAATGAGCCTTACTTCAGTTGTTGGTAAAGTGTTAGAAAAGCTTTAGATCCGATCTCTTATAATCATCTAGAAAAGAATTATTTGATTAGGGATAGTCAGCATGGTTTTGTGAAGGGTAGGTCGTGCCTCACAAACCTTATTGAGTTCTTTGAGAAGGTGACCAAACAGGTAGATGAGAGTAAACTGGTTGATGTGGTGCATATGGATTTCAGCAAGGCATTCGATAAAGTTCCCACAGAGGGCTATTGTACAAAATGCGGAGGAATGGGATTGTGGGAGATACAGCAGTTTGGATCAGTAAGACGACAGAGGGTGGTGGTTGATGGGAAATGTTCATCCTGGAGTCCAGTTACTAGTGGTGTATCGCAAGGGCCGGTGTTGGATCCACTGCTGTTCGTCATTTTTATAAACTACCTGGATGAGGGCGTAGAAGGGTGGGTTAGTAAATTTACGGATGACACTAAGGTCAGTGAAGTTGTGGATAATGACGAAGGATGTTATAGGTTACAGAGAGACATAGATTAGATGCAGAGCTGGGCTGAGAGATGGCAAATGGAGTTTAATGTGGACAAGTGTAAGGTGATTCACTTTGGTCGGAGTAACCAGAATGCAAAGTACTAGGCTAATGGTAAGATTCTTGGTAGTGTAGGTGAGCAGAGAGATCTCAGTGTCCATGTGCACAGATCCTTGAAACTTGCCACCCAGGTTGACAGGGTTGTTAAGAAGGCATACAGTGTTTTAGCTTTTATTAACAGAGAGATCAAGTTCCGGAACAATGAGGTTATGCTACATCTGTACAAAACTCTGGTGCGGCTGCACTTGGAGTATTGTGTATAGTTCTGGTCACCGCATTATAAGAAGGAAAGGGTGCAGAGGAGATTTACTAGATGTTGCCTGGTATGGAGGGAAGATCTTACGAGGAAAGGCTGAGGGACTTGAGGCTGTTTTCATTAGAGAGAAGAAGGTTGAGAGGTGACTTAATAGAGACATAGAAGATAATCAGAGGGTTAGATAGGGTGGACAGTGAGAGCCTTTTTCCAAGAATGGTGACGGCAAGCACGAGGGGACACAACTTTAAAGTGAGGGGTGATAGATATAGGACAGATGTCAGAGGTAGTTTCTTTACTCAGAGTAGTAAGGGTATGGAATGTTTTGCCTGCAACGGTAGTAGATTCACCAACTTTAAGTACATTTAAGTCGTCATTGGACAAGCATATGGACATTTATGGAATAGTGTAGATTAGATGAGCTTCAGATTGGTATGACAGGTCAGCGCAACATCGAGGGCCGAAGGGCCTGTACTGCGCTGTAATGTTCTATGTTCTAAAAGGGTAACTATGGAGAGAATAGGCCCCTCAAAGATCAGAAAGGCGGCCTTTATGTGGAGCCACAGAAAATGGGGGAGATACTAAATGAGTATTTTGCATCAGTATTTTTTACTGTGGAAAAGGACATGGCGGATGGAGTTTAATTTAGATAAATGCGAGGTGCTACACTTCGGGAAAGCAAATCTTAGCAGGACTTATACACTTAATGGTAAGGTCCTCAGGAGTGTTGCTGAACAAAGAGACCGTGGAGTGCAGGTTCATAGCTCCTTGAAAGTGGAGTCGCAGGTAGATAGGATAGTGAAGGCGGCGTTTGGTATGCTTTCCTTTATCGGCCAGAGTATGAAGTACAGGAGGTGGGAGGTCATGTTGCGGCTATACAGGACATCGGTTAGGACACTGTTGGAATATTGCATGCAATTCTGGTCTCCTTCCTATCGGAAAGATGTTGTGAAACTTGAAAGGGTTCAGAAAAGATTCACAAGGATGTTGCCAGGGTTGGAGGATTTGAGCTATGGGGGAGAGGCTGAACAGGCTGGGGCTGTTTTCCCTGGAGTGTCAGAGGCTGAGGGGTAACCTTACAGAGGTTTACAAAATTATGAGGGGCATGGATAGGATAAATAGACAAGGTATTTTCCCTGGGGTGGGGGAGTCCAGACCTAGAGGGCATAGGTTTAGGGTGAGAGGGGAAAGATATAAGAGACACCTAAAGGGCAACGTTTTCATGCAGAGAGTGTTATGTGTATGGAATGAGCTGCCAGAGGAAGTGGTGGAGGCTGGTACAATCGCAACATTTAAAAGGCATTTGGCTAGGTATATGAATAGGAAAGGTTTGGAGGAATATGGGCCAGGTGCTGGCAGATGGGACTAGATTGGGTTGGGACATCTGGTCAGCATGGACAGGTTGGACCGAAGGGTCTGTTTCCATGCTGTACATCTCTATGACTCCAAGAGTTGGGGTGGACCACTCAGGAGTTTATTTTCATTTTGTTGCAGTATCTTTCAGAATAGGGTCCGTGGGCAGAACTAATTTAGACAGATGTAAGATCAGATAATGAACAGCATTCTAATTTTATATGGAGAAAAAGCTAAAGATATTTCTCAACACTTCCAAATCTCTCAAATTACACAACTTCAGAATTCACAGCACAATTACAGTACAGATGGAGGCCATTCAATTCATATTTACAGTGGCTCTCTAAAGGAGTATCATGATTTATTGCCTACTCCATAGCATGCATGTTATTGCTATTTGAGCAATCTTGAATGCCCTGACTGCACCTACTACCACAGGTAGTTTTCCTATAACACTGTAGTTGGGCTCCAGCAAAACCTCATTTAATAGAGAATTGCTTAATAGAAATAATGTGACCTATGGGAAAAGTGGGGTTGGGGCAGACCAGCAAAAAAAAAAATCACTCATGATCACTCAAAAATCACCCAAAAATAAAGTACAGCACAATCTAAATTAATAAAACAAAAGTAAATTTAACACATTACAGGTCGTTTTGCAATAACGCATGTTTCGTTCATGCGAGTTTGCTAAAACACAATTGGAGAATTGGATACACTGTTTCCATATGCAACATTTTAAAGCATGTGTTGGTTATGATGCAATCCTGGCCCCAATTAATTTAAATAGTGCTATGATTACGCGATTTTCTTATAACAGGGGATTGCACATGAACATAACTACCACGTTATCGTAGAACCGACTACAAAGAAAAAATATTGTTATAGCAGGGTCATTATCACCATCACCGTTAGGTGCAGTTGCAAAAGTGAGTGGCAGTGGTTGATTGTCTTCTGACTGGTTCTTGGGGGTTGGTTTAAATAAAAAAAGACATCCAGATTTTGCTGCTTTGTTCTTTTTTCCTCTGTCTTGAAGAAACTGTTCATACGGTGTCATAGGATATCTTGTTGAATGAACTGCTACCCTGCTGCGTTCTGCATTGTAATCGTTGTCCTCTCGCAGCTGCAACTGCCTTTCAATTTTCTTCAGGATAGAAGACAAAAGAGAAGTGGAAAGCTCTTGTGGTGCTGCATCCTGGACTTCATCTTTTTCATCTCCAGATTCCACTTCAGCGACAAGCTGATGTAGATCAGCTGGAGGGCGCCTTCACAGTGGGACTCAAGCAGCTCTTCAAGATCGTCACTTTCCACTTCTTCAAAGCCAACCTGCTTTGCAAGGACAACACAATGTTCTTTGATTTTTGTGAGCTTGTCTGACAGTTCGCATTCTTTTAAATCCTGAAAACAAAATCCAGGAGAAGCTGTCGCCAAACTGCACGCAGGTAGTCCTTAATGACATCACCACAAGCCTCCACAATAACGTCAATAGCATTCTTGATGTTAAAGCTCTTCCAAAATTGAAGATCCTTATTCCAATATCCTTATTGTCCCGGTCAGAAACTACATTTAGCCTCTTGACTATATGACTTAAAAAATAAGTTTTAAAAGCTTGTGTTGCATCCTGGTCCATGGGTTGAATGAGAGAGGCTCTGTTCAGAGATAGAAATAACACTGATGTTTTCAGAAAGCTTACCAATGGTAGCAGGATGGCTTGGCACATTATCCAGGATGAGGAGAGCCTTGAAATCCAGATTTTTTTTGGTTGGCAATACTGTCTCAAAACATTTTCCAAAGTATCAACAATAAGGTCAGAAAAAAATTGGCCCCGTCATCCAACCCTTTTTACTTGACCTGAAGTAGATGCCTACCGTAGACTCAAAGTAACCCTGCAAGGCTTGCAGAAGGGCAGAGTGGTACACCACCAAAGGCTTAAGCTTTAAATTGCCATTGGCAATGGCACCAAGCAGCAGTCACATGATCCTTTACCACCTTAAAACCTGGAGTACATGCTTCATTTTAAGAAATGTAGGTTCTTGCTGGCATTTGCTTCCGGTATAAACCTGTCTCATCCAAATTGAGGATTTGATCTAAGGTGTAGCCTTCTTTGCCAATTTTTTTTTAAAAACGATGGGATAAAATGCTAGCGCATGCTCCTCATCGCCACAGGTAGATTCACCAATTAACTTTGTTATGGAATGCATAGTGGCTCCTAAAGTCAGCAAACCACCCACTGCTAGCATAAGGGCAGGCATATTGGTAGGAGTTTGAGCATATTTCTTTAGATCTTCATAAATGGATCAGGTTTTCTCTTTTATGGGTGAGAAAGGTTGTCCCAAGTCACTTTTTTGTTTGATCTTCTATCCAAATACTTAGAAGTCCCTTTATCTCAAGTTCCTTTGGCCGTGACCTCTCAGATTTGCTGGCACTCAGACTTATTCCAGCAATACAGCTTGCTTAAGTCTTTTCAGTGCTGCCTCTAATGGTGTGTAAGGTAGACTCCCTCATCCCTGTTAGGCGAGCTGCATCACATGTTCTCTCCTTGCACTCAAAACGCTTTATAGCATCTAGCTTCCCTGCGATAGCTTTTTTTTTTGCATTCATTACCCACAATTTTAATCACCAGGATTCTTCTTGCTAACATTCTTGTCACTATCATTATTTTAGCAAAAATGGAGAGAGATAATCTATGAGTAGATTCTGTGAAATGTAGGTACAAGAAAAAATTAGAAAGGCAAATGGTATGTACAAGGCAAAAGTGAGGACTGCAAATGCTGGAAACCAGAGTTTAGATCAGAGTGGCGCTGGAAAAGCACAGCAGGGCAGGCAGCATCCGAGAAGCAGGAAAATTGAAGTTTCGGGCAAAAACCCTCATCAGGAATAAAGGCAGAAAGCCTCCAGGCTGGGGAGAAAGTAGCAAGGAGTCCAGGAACTCCGCACATACGTTTAAGACACCACCCACGCTCTCCACCTCCTCCAAGACTTCCGTTTCCCCAGCCCCCAACGCCTCATCTTCACCGTGGATATTCAATCCCTCTATAACTCCATCTGCCATGACCAGGGCCTCCAAGCCCTCTGTTTTTTTCCTCTCCAGACGTCCCCAACAGTACCCTTCCACCGACACTCATTCGTTTGGCCGAACTGGTCCTCACCCTTAACAATTTCTCCTTTGGATCCTTCCACTTCCTCCAGACCAAAGGAACAGCCATGGACACCCGCATGGGCCCCAGCTATGCCTGTCTCTTTGTCGGCTATGTAGAACAGTCCATCTTCTGTAGTTATATCGGTACCACTCCCCACCTCTTCCTCTGCTACATTGATGACTGCATCGGCACCACCTCGTGCTCCTGCAAGGAAGCTGAGCAGTTCATCAACTTCACCAACATATTCCACTCCGACCTTGAATTTACCTGGACATCTCTAACTCCTCCCTCCCCTTCCGGACCTCTCCATCTCCATTAATGACGACCGACTTGACACTGACATTTTTTACAAACCCACCGACTCCCACAGCTTCCTGGATTACACCTCTTCCCACCCGACCTCCTGCTAAGATGCCATCCTGTATTCCCAATTCCTCCGCCTCTGCCATATCTGCTCCTAGGAGGACCAGTTCCACCACAAAACACACCAGATGGCCCACTTCTTTAGAGATCGCAATTTCCCTTCCCACGTGGCTGAAGATGCCCACCATCACATTTCATCCACATCCCGCACCTCCGCCCTCAGACCCCACCCCTCCAACCATAACAAGGACAGAACACCCCGGTCCTCACTTTCCACCCTACCAACCTTCACATTAACCGTATCATCCGCCGACATTTCCACCACCTCCAAATGGACGCCACCACCAGGGATATATTTCCCACCCCATCCCTTTCTGCAAAAACCATTCCCCTTTGTGACTACCTGGTCAGGTCCACGTCCCCCAACAAACCACCCTCCCATCCTGGGACCTTCCCCTGCCACCGCAGGAATTGCAAAACCTGCGCCCACATCTCCACCCTCACCTCCATCCAAGGCCCCAAAGGAGCCTTCCACATCCAAAGTTTCACCTACACATCCACCAATGTCATTTATTGCATCCATTCCTCCCGATGCAGTCTCCTCTACATTGGGGAGACTGGACGCCTCCTCACAGAGCGCTTCAGGGAACATCTCTGGGACACCCACACCTATCAACCCCACTGCCCCGTGGCCCAACATTTCAACCCACCCCTCACTCTGCCGAGGACATGCAGGTTCTGGGCCTCCTCCACCGCCACTCCTTCACCACCTAACGCCCGGAGAAAGAACGCCTCATCCTCTGCCTCGGAACACTTCAACTCCAGGGCATCAATGTGGACTTCACCAGTTTCCTCATTTCCTTTCCCCCCACCTTACCTCAGTTCCAACCTTCCAGCTCAGCACTGTCCTCATGACCTGTCCTACCTGCTAATCTCCCTTCCCACCTATCCGCTCCATCCTCCCTTCTGACCTATCATCTCCATCCCCACCCCCATTCACCTATTGCACTCTTTGCTACCTTCCCCCACCCTCTTCTCTGACCTATCACCTCCATCCCCACCCCATTCACCAATTGTACTCTTTGTTACCATCTCCCCAGCAGCCCCCCACACCCCAGATCTAAAATAACATGTACAAGCATATTGCAGTCCTGCAGGAATTATACAGGGCTTATCCAGGAATATTCTAGTCTCAGAGGGAGAACAATGAACATTCATTAGTTTAATTTTTGAGATAAAGCTGCTCAATGTTTGTACCGTACTTCGCACATGCTCTTTTGGTAGCTGACATTGGCGAATGCACAGGATGGCATAAAGACTTCACAGGCGTCAGCACATGCACAGAACAAAGCATACAAAATGTTCGCCGCTGCAATCACGCTATTGCAAACAAGTTGTGTTCTCAAAAATACCATTCCCTAATTCAGCAATGTTATAGCCAAGTCACTGCCAAAACACGCTTTATACAAGAGCCTCCCGTAGTTTAATGAAAGTACAATGCTAGATTATCTTTTCCTCGATATAGAACATAGAACATAGAAGAATACAGCGCAGTACAGGCCCTTCGGCCCTCGATGTTGCGCCGATCAAAGCCCACCTAACCTACACTAACCCACTATCCTCCATATACCTATCCAATGCCCGCTTAAATACCCATAAAGAGGGAGAGTCCACTACTGCTACTGGCAGTATATTCAGTAAAGTTGGACCTCGCCCTGACTTTTGTCCCATTTGTCTGTCTCACCATATAACATGCCCAAGTTAAAAAAGGCCACTGCAAACTGATCAAGGTTAGTCAGGGTACATTTACTTACTTTTCACTTTATGAAAACTAAAACCAACATTAACTATATATTACCTGGCAAGCAACTAACACACTAAACTACAGAAGAATACCCTTATTAATGCTTTAATGTGATCAATAATCCCAAACTGCAGATGTACTGTACATCATAGGATGCAGTCTGCAAATGTCAGTCTTTGCAGAAAACAGGCCAAACTTGTTTCCAATATGCTCATTTCTCTTTACATTGCTGAACTTCAAAATCCAGCATCAAAACACCTTGTCCCTCAGCTTTCCAACGATTTCTGAACCACTTTCAACCACAAGGTTCACCCTGACAAATCCACATCTCAGCTGTATGAGGAAAAGTCTTGCAGTGACTTTAAAAACCTCTTGGCATCATTGTAGCCCACAAACTCACCAACACATTGAAACAGCAGCTAATGAACTTAAAAGACCCTTTACAGACAACAAGCAAAGCTAATGTCATCGACAAAATACATTGCAAAAACTGTAGCAAACACTACATTGGCGAAACAGGCAGAAAGCTAACTACCCGACACTATACATCAACCAGCCACAAAAAGACATGACCCACTATCACTAGTATCCTTACATACAGATGAGGAAGGACATGACTTTGGGACAACACATCCATCCTAGGACAAGCCAACCAGAGTCATGCACGAGAATTCCTAGAAGCATGGCACTCCGACAGGAACATTATTAAGAATCACATTGATTTGGACCCCACCTACCATCCTCTGGGAAAAAAAGAACCGTAAATGACATCACCAACCCAAGGAAACCTAAACACAAATAAAAAGCAGGGCATAACAACCAGCGCTTCACCACAGGCTCGCTGATGATGCTAATTAGTATGGTGACGAAACATGTGAAAACGAACATTCCAGCTCAGCGAGCAAATTTACATCCAGAACCTCAAACTGAGCTACAAATCTCAAAACTCACTCATAACTGCAGGTCCCGTTTCTTTACCTAGAGGGCATGTATTCACAAGTATACTGTCTCGTAACTTCCAAAGAAACAGATCTTTAATCCCCTCCACAAATCCCAATTCTTCCCTCTCTCTAAGTATTCGAGACACTTAGTCTGCAATAGTAAAAACATCCACCTCACCCTATATTTACCTTTTAAACCCGCAATGGGCATTTCAACACATGACCTGGGTCCCAAAGTCCCATGGTAACAAGGCCACAAAGGCCAGTCATCAGACAAAACTCCCAACAAATCCTACACCTCCCCGCAATACTCCAGCTCCCAACTTCAAGGATATGATCCACATTCGTGTTAACCAAATAAATTCAGGAAGTGCAAAAGAGGTTCTTATAATTACCCCAAGATGCAAAGTTGTGTTGAAGATCACCATCAAAACAATAATAATAAAAAAAAAGAGGCTGAAGCTCATTCATTTCACAAAGCATTTTCAGGACAGACTGACCTGCTCAAAATGCCTCTCGACACAGAACCTCGAACACCGCAATGGTTGGTCGCAATTACAAGCTGTTTAATTCTACAACAAAGTGAACTTTTGCTGATTAACAGACCAAAATCGCTTGGCTAAGTCAGGTAAATCTTTAATTTTTAAATTCAAAATAATGAATTGATAGCATTATTCCTAATTATTCCTAACCATTTTTAAGATCACTGTTACATCTCTTTCTACTACTCCCCTAATCCTTCCTTACACCTTATTTCATTGTCAAGATAAAAGTTGCTGTCATGAGGTATCAGAAATGCACCAATCACTTGACATGGAGAAATGAAATAATGTCCTGCACTGGCTGTTGACAAGTGTTCCGAGTGTTCTGCTTCGTACACTATACAACCTTAAACTTAAAGTCATCCACAACCTACAAATAATACCCCCACCCCCGAAGAATCAGTGAGTCTTCTTTTGGGGGGGGGGGCGGGGGGTGGTTAGCAAAGATCACTTCCTTTAACTTTTGCACTGGCCATTCTCACCATCCATGGATTAGTAAATTACCATGTGCTCCAGCCCACTTTGATTCGAAAGGATATACTAGGGTCCGGTTTGAGTAGAAATGTTTCTCTCTCCACAACCGCTACTGAACCTGCTAAGTTTTCTCAGCAGTTTCTGCTTTTATAACGTTATTTTCCTGTTCCCCCCGATGCTGCCCTTGTCACGCTGGGCATTTGCAACATTTTATTACTTTATGCTTCGATTGCCAGCTCCCGTGGGGATTCACTTTTCCAAGCGAAGTCCACCAATGTTATGCAACTTCCTTTGGGACTCAGGACCGAACTTCAGCCACTACCTCTCAGACCAACCCCCAGCATCTGCAGTAACTTGCTCCCAGACCCCAAAACGGGAATGAAGGAGCACCCCGGACGACCACCCCAACGACACAAACGCCAGTCTCATAAGGCGGGGACGGGGAAAGAATCATAAAAGACACATTATCCACCTTCTGCCAACCGACTAACCTGCTGCTGCTGCGCTGTCATTGAAATTTAAACATGGCGGGGAAATGAGCGGGCCGCGTGGATCGCCGGGAAAAGAACATCCTGCCAACGGCTAGAAACCGTGCAGTTGGAAGGGGGCGGGGCCTACGTCATGGGACGAGGCTTGCGGCGACATGGGCGGGACACAGGCAGGTCGCGTCGTGTAGGGGCGAGACCTACATGGTGGGCGGAACTTGGGCGGGTGAGAAGGGGGCGTGGCTACACCGGGTTGGGCGAGCTTTTTCGGGGCGGGGCTTTGCGAGTGGGCGGTCCGATGAAGTCAACTTTTGCATAGGCATCCTGCAATGTACAACTTCTTCGGTGCTCTTCATAGGGAGTCTTTTCTCAACAACTAAGGGTCCCAATGTTATCAGTCTGCATCCTGCTCGCAGACCCAGTGTCCCCTACATTATTTCAATTCACTGAAAAGTGTCAGAGCTCAGTGTGGAACTTCCAATGAACAAGATTTTCCCTTTAAGAGGTGGGAAAAGTACTAATAGAAAAATGATCATTTGTTTTTGGTTGTTTTGTTATTTATATGCCTCCAGTTTGTCTCACTTTTAATTTTTTGTCTGTGAATTTTCTCCCTCAGTCAGGAGTGCAGAATCACAAAATCGTCTGCAGCCAAATAAATTTTTTTATCACACCAAGGGATTATGAAGCCGACTGAAGGCTGAGAAAATGGGGCTCATTAGTTTGTCTACTACGCGTGAGCTTCGAGCAACAGTTTTAAAGGGACCATGGCCAGTCAATAATCAAAAGGAAAAATAAGGGAAAGCAGAGAGGAGAAATAAAAGCAAAACAGTCAAAGAAATAAATATTTACTCTACAGTACTTCCAATGAAATAACATGGAATTACGGATAGCAGGAATGTCATTGCACATTCGTTTTACTAAACAGCTACACAACCAAAATATGCAACTCTTTTACAGATTAAGTAATAAGTATCTTACAAAGAAAACGTCGCTCACCACCAACAAGGAGGGACTGCACAGAATTAACATCTTGCATCTTTCCAAAAGTGATCAGAAAGAATTAAACACAATATAGGAATGAACATAGGAATTGGAGTCTGTTAATCCTTATCACACAGCCAACAACCGAAATAAGCCATTTCAACGCATTGAGTCTGTTCTGGCATTCAAGGAAATCATGGCTGATCTAATAATCTTGAACTCCACTTTCCTGCCTTTTCCTCATAAACCTTGATTCCCTGACTTACAAGTTCATCTGCCTCAGCCTTGAATATCTTCAATAACCCAGCCTCAACAGCCATCTGCAGTAACAAATTCACAACCCTCCTTTTCTCTGACTTACACGTGCAATCCTTATTCTGAGATCATGCACTCTGGTCTAAGATCCTCCAAAAGTCCACCCTGTTAAATCCTCTAAAAATCTTTTATGTTTTAATAAGGTTAACTTTCATTATTCTGTTTTCCAACAAACACTCATGAGACAGTCCTTCCATACCTGGTATTAGCCTAGTGAACCGCCTTTGGATTGCTTCCAGTGGCAGTATGATGCTTATTGGATTAGGGGCCCAAAACTGTTCACAGTATTTCAGCTGGCTGGGTGTTGGCAGGTGGGACTAGACTGGGTTGGGATATCTGGTCGGTGTAAACAAGTTGGACCGAAGGGTTTGTTTCCATGTTGTACATCTCTATGGTTTCTGGACTCCATTTCTTTTGAAATAAAGGACAATCTTCCAATTGCCTTCACTATTACCTGTTGCACTTGGATACTAGTTTTTTTGTGTGTGATTCATGGACAAGAGCTCTCAAATCTCTCTGTTCTGCATTTCTCCATTTACATAATAGTCAGCTCCTCTATTCTTCCTGTCAACATACATAACATCACATTTCTCCACACTATACTCCACCAACCAAACTTTTGCTCACACAGTTAATCTGTCTACATCCCTCTACAGACCTTGTGTTATCTTCAACATTTGCCTTCTGTAGTAGGGGAATGAGGGTACTTCGTGGCTGCTAGGGCTCATCGCAGGTGTGGGATAGAGGTCCTCTATTGAAGCAGTGATCGGAGAGATAGTGGGGGGAGGGGCACCTGGCTAGACAGAAGTGCGTGTGGGGTGTTGCCTTGGGTGTCGGGGTCATGGAATGAAATGTTTCAAGTGATTGGCTCGCTGCATTGCTAAAGATTGCCCTGTAAGCAGGGCAGAACGCTAGCAGACCACAATGTTCAGGAACAAAGTGTAAGGTTGAACGAGTGACCATATCAGTGAATGAGCACCACATGTTTGAATTTCATTCGTAGATATCAAATGCACAGCGATTTGATGTAATTTAAATTCCTTGTTAATTGAATTATAAAGTTGTAGTAATTAATTTTGTAATTAAGCTTGAAGTAATTACTTGCCCAATCAATTGATTTTTAGACTTGATGTAATTACTTGTTAATTGACTGATAGACTTGATATAATCAATTGCATGGTACTAGTTTGTAGACGTAAATAATCTTGGAGTAAAAAGTACAAAAATAGTGCTGCCCAGGTATTCTGCAGAGTAAGCTCAATCGTCTTGTATGACGATCTTGAGTTTCTCTCTTTACTATAATCGATCGCTGCTTGAATAAACCACTGTTCCGGCTGCCCTGTGAGTTCTCTTGTCTCAGGGACCGAGGTCACTCCTACAGTTGGGCGCTGCGAGCATGGTACTCCGCCTAGGACCACCGAAATGCGACTGCGAAGCGGGTGAGTCCGTTTAATTTTATCACTTTCTAAGTTAGAGCAGGCGCACTTCAGTTGATCCTGTAAGCAATGATATCAATTGGTAAAGTTAAAAATCGGAGTGAGGGGGTGCCGGGAGCGCAGAGGAACAGCAACTAACCCCGCGGGGCACTGTATGTGTGTAATACTGACGGACTGGCGCAACAAAATAAAAAGCCTAGGCAGAACTAATGCCAATAGACTGGTGTGGATTTAAGTGTGCTTACTAAATAATGGGCAAAAGCTGGACATGGGTACAGTGGCAAGAAAACAAAACTGCTTAAAGGATAGGAAAATAATTATCTTCCGGACGAGGAGGATTGGGGCCCAGCGGCTCAATCTTACAAACCTTTGTATGTAGCAAGTAAAAAGTTGATTCGTAACATGGCTAAGGCTGGGTGTTATCGGCATTGGTCGGCAGCGGAGCAAAAAGCAACAAAGGAGAAACCGCAGAAAGAGCCCGTTATAATACCAGCGCTTTATAAACAAAGTGCTCATTGTAAACAGGAGCAGTAATGTCTGCTAGGGAATGAGAAAATAGCAAGGAACCAACCAACGGGACCTTTTCTTCTCTTCTCCCCACCTCCACCTCCCTATACCCCACCTAGCGCCCTTCCACCCTAACAGTAAAGCCAGGTAGGAACACATCCCTGGAACCCATGAATAAAAGGCAGATGGACAGTAATAACGACTACTGGGACATAAATCACGGGCTCAGTTTCGAGGAACACCACGTCAATGGCGATCAGTGACCCAGGGATCGAGGTACCTCACACTAGGTCCTACCTGTAAGAACGTAAATGGTTACAGTCCATGAAACAACCCCCCAAACAAGTATTGGAGGGGAAGAGAATGGTAGGGCCAGCAGATGTCAGATTAACCCCTAAAAGCCCAGAGGCATGCCTGCAATAAAGAGTTCTGGGAAAGGTTACAAACACTCGAAGAGCCGCACCGTTTAACTTCAGATGACCTATATATACGAATGAAAACGAACGTACCAGCATCAGTTTAGATTTAACGTGCGTAACAGAGCAGGCAGGGATTGGATAACAGCCCAACAATGCACCAATCAGATTAAGATCAATGATTTTAAACAAGACGTGGAGAACGCTTTGGGTGACGCCTGGGTCGATTGGACCCGTGTCACTCTGAGAAAATGCGAGCTTTTTGATGATTATACAGAGAGGAGATTTAAAGCGTACTGTGAATATGGGGGAAAATAAGAGCCTCCAACCGAGCCGATACTGTGATCCTGCAGACATTGGAAAAACTGTTGTTCGAGGCAGGGAAACTAAAAGGGATCACTGGCAGTAGGCAGACAAAATGGGAAGCAGCCTTGCTGCCCAGAGGGTCCCGGTAAAAGAGAGAACCTGGCCTCCTACCTTTGCTAACTCTTCCAAAGGACCCTCCTCCGTCACAGCTAAAATAGAGAACGATAGGGGGGTGGAAAGAAAGCGAGGGTCAGACAGACGCCCCGGTAGAAAAGGGTGTTATAAATCTACGTAGATGGTGCGAGGAAACACATTGAAGGCGAGCCACATGCCGCTTGGGTGGACAACCGAGCATAGTTAGGGATGGGAGCAAAGATAGACAGTCATAAGTCAGTGCAGGGAGCGGAATCAGTAGCGTGAACAAAAGCATTTGGGAAAAGAAAAATGTAAGAAAATCAACATTTATACAAACAGTCGATCCGCTTTTGGTGTCGTTCATGTCATATGACAGCATGGATCAGGAGAGGATAAAAACAATGACTGCAGATGCTGGAAACCAGATTCTGGATTAGTGGTGCTGGAAGAGCACAGCAGTTCAGGCAGCATCCATGGAGCTTCAAAACCGACGTTTCGGGCAAAAGCCCTTCATCAGGAATAAAGGCCTGAAGCGTGCAGAGATGAGCTAGAGAAGGGTGGGGGTGGGGAGAGAGTAGCATAGAGTACAATGGGTGAGTGGGGGAGGGGATGAAGGTGATAGGTCAGGGAGGAGTGGATAGGTGGAAAAGGAGATAGGCAGGTAGGACAAGTCATAGGGACAGTGCTGAGCTGGAAGTTTGGAACTAGGGTGAGGTGGGGGAAGGGAAAATGAGGAAACTGTTGAAGTCCACATTAATGTCCTGGGGTTGAAGTCTTCTGAGGCGGAAGATGAGGTGTTCTTCCTTCAGGTGTCTGGTGGTGAGGGAGCAGCGGTAAAGGAGACCCAGGACCTCCATGTCCTTGGCATAGTGGGAGGGGAAGTTGAATTGTTGGGCCATGGGGCGGTGTGGTTGATTGGTGCGGGTGTCCTGGAGATGTTCCCTAAAGCGCTCTGCTAGGAGGCGCCCAGTCTCCCCAATGTAGAGGAGACCGCATTGGGAGCAATGGATACAATAAATGATATTAGTGAATGCGCAAGTAAAACTTTGGATGTGGAAGGCTCCTTTAGAGCCTTGGATAGAGGTGAGGGAGGAGGTGTGGGCGCAGGTTTTACAGTTCCTGCAGTGGCAGGGGAAGGTGCCAGGATGGGAGGGTGGGTTGAAGGGGGGTGTGGACCTGACCAGGTAGTCACGGAGGGAACGGTCTTTGTGGAAGGTGGAAAAGGTTGGGGAGGGAAATATATTCCTGGTGGTGGGCTCTGTTTGGAGGTGGCGGAAATGTCGGCGGATGATTTGGTTTATGCGAAGGGTGGAAGGTGAGCACCAGGGGTGTTCTGTCCTTGTTACGGTTCGTGGGGTCTGAGGGCGGAGGTGCGGGATGTAGACGAGATGTGTTGGAGGGCATCTTTAACCACGTGGGAAGGGAAATTGCGGTCTCTAAAGAAGGAGGCCATCTGGTGTGTTCTGTGGTGGAACTGCTCCTCCTGGGAGCACATCCAGTGGAGGCGGAGGAATTGGGAAGGCCTTGACTCCGGACCACCTTTAAACCAGCAGAGTTCGGACCCGAACAGGACAAACAGTACAGACTACAGATTCAAAAACACCAACAGTTCTCCTTCAAGATCCTCCACTCCATGCTTGCAGCAATGTGCCGGCACCTAACCTCTACAGTCAGCCATTCTCAGCTGAGGGCCACATTCTCTCAGAATTGCAAAGGACCCACTCTGTACTACATCCTCAGGAGAATTCATGCTCTCAACAAACAGTATTTCAATTCCATCTCAAACATCAAAAACTAATTACAACAAACCTTTTTATCTTCCATAACCAGAGCTCCTCAAACATTCCAGAAGATTCCCCTGGCCTCGGAATCTACTCACATGCCATTAGCCATGCGGCTGATGCAGCTGCCACCCCCACGCTGATTGATGTCAATTCCGCCCCAATCATGACCACTCCCACAACCACTTCCACCCCTCACAATTCCTCATGCATCACACATGACATCACTTCTGCCCTTCACATCATCGCTGATGCCACATGCTCAGTGACTCCCGCCACCCCTACTGCCGTGGGCACCACCACTTCCGCCCACACCAGCGCCACTCACCTGCATTCTGCTGACATGCCCCCCACAGACCCCACTGTCACTATCCCCACCCCCCAGAACCCTGAGGGGAACACTACCCCTGCTCATGACTGCACCCCATTTCCCCCACCATCACACCCACTCCAGTTACAGGTTCTGCCCCCACTCCCAGCTCTATACCCACCGCAGCTCCCAGCCCTGCTGAGTTTTCACCATCTTTCCCCCCCCCCCCCTCACTGAGGACGAACGATCAGTCCTCAGCAAAGGACTCCTTCATCCCCTTCCGTCCATGCATCAATGAATTTAATACACGTGGGGACGTCAAACAATTCTTCCGTCACCTCTGCCTCCGAGCTTACTTTCACAATCGGGACTCCTGCCCACCTTCCGAGGACCCCTTCGCCCACCTCCAACACACTGCATCCACCTGCACACCCTGCGCTGGCCTATTACCTGTCCTCGACCTCTTCATTTGCAATTACCGCTGGGACATTAACCACCTCAACCTGTCTATCTCCCTCCCCCACTCCAACCTCTCACCCTCACAACGTGCAGCCCTCCAATCCCTCTGCTCCAATCCCAACCTCACCAGCAAGCCAGTAGATAACGGGGGCACACTGACCTCTACACCGCTGAAGCCAAATGCCAACTCGAGGACACCTGTTCCTACTGCCCCCTGGACCATGACCCCACCCCCCATCACCAAACCATCATCTCCCAGACCATACAGAACCTCATCACCTCAGGAGATCTCCCACCCACAGCTTCCCACCTCATAGTCCAGGAACCCCGCACTGCCTGGTTCTACCTCCTTCCCAAGATCCACAAGCCTGACCACCCTGGCCGACCCATTGTCTCAGCATGACCCTGCCCTACTAAACTCCTCTCTACCTACCTCAACACTGTCCTATACCTCCTAGTCCAGGAACTCCCCACATACATTTGAGACACCACCCACGCCCTCCACCTCCTCCAAGACTTCCGTTTACCCGGCCCCCAACGCCTCCTCTTCACCATGGATATCCAATCCCTCTACACCTCCATCCACCATGACCAGGGCCTTCAAGCCCTCCATTTTTTTGTCTCCAGACTTCCCCAACAGTACCCTTCCACCGACACTCTTCATTCGTTTGGCCGAACTGGTCCTCACCCTTAACAATTTCTCCTTTGAATCCTCCCACTTCCTCCAGACCAAGGGGTAGCCGTGGTCACACGTATGGGCCCCAGCTATGCCTCTCTCTTTGTTGGCTACATAGAGCAGTTGATCTTCCATAATTACACTGGCACCTTTCCCCATCTCTTCCTCCGCTACATTGATGACTGCATTGGCGCCACCTCGTGCTCCTGCAAGGAGGTTGAGCAATTCATCAACTTCACCAACAGATTCCACCCTGACCTTAAATTTACCTGGACCATCTCTGACACCTCCCTCCCCTTCCTGGACCTCTCCATCTCCATTAATGACAACCGACTTGACACTGACATTTTTTACAAACCCACCGACTCCCACAGCTACCTGGATTACACCTCTTCCCACCCTACCTCTTGCAAAAATGCCATCTCTTATTCCCAATTCCTCCGCCTCCGCCGGATCTGCTCCCAGGAGGACCAGTTCCACCACAGAACACACCAGATGCCCTCCTTCTTTAGAGACCACAATTTCCCTTCCCACGTGGTTAAAGATGCCCTCCAACGCATCTCGTCTACATCCCGCACCTCTGCCCTCAGACCCCACCCCTCCAACCGTAACAAGGACAGAACACCCCTGGTGCTCACCTTCCACCCTACCAATCTTCGCATAAACCAAATCATCCACCGACATTTCCGCCACCTCCAAACAGAGCCCACCACCAGGAATATATTTCCCTCCCCACCCCTTTCCGCCTTTCGCAAAGACCGTTCCCTCCGTGACTACCTGGTCAGGTCCATGCCCCCTCCTCTACAACCCACCTTCCCATCCTGGCACTTTCCCCTGCCACCGCAGGAACTGTAAAACCTGCACCCACACCACCTCCCTCACCTCCATCCAAGGCCCTAAAGTAGCCTTCCACATCCATCAAAGTTTTACTTGCACATCCACTAATATTATTTAATGTATCCGTTGCTGCCGATGCAGCCCCCTCTACATTGGGGAGTCTGGGCGCCTCCTAGCAGAGCGCTTTAGGGAACATCTCCGGGACACCCGCACCAATCAACCACACCAACCCCCCCCCCCCCCCCCCCCCCCCCAAATATGCTGAGGACATGGAGGTCCTGGGTCTCCTTCACTGCTGCTCCCTCACCACCAGACGCCTGGAGGAAGAATGCCTCATCTTCCACCTCGGAACACTTCAACCCCAGGGCATCAATGTGGACTTAAACAGTTTCCTCATTTCCCCTTTCCCACCGCCCCCCCCCACCTCACCCTAGTTCTAAACTTCCAGCTCAGCACTGTCCCCATGACTTGTCTGGACTTGTCCTACCTACTTATCTCCTTTTCCACCTATCCACTCCGCCCTCTCCTCTCTGACCTATCACCTTCATCCCCTCCCCCACCCACCCATTGTACTCTATGCTACTTTCTCCCCACCCCCACCTTCCTCTAGCTGATCTCTCCACGCTTCAGGCTCACTACCTCTTATTCCTGATGAAGGACGTTTGCCCGAAACGTCGATTTCGAAGCTCCTTGGATGCTGCCTGAACTACTGTGCTCTTCCAGTACCACTAATCCAGAATCAGGAGAGGATATGTTACATCTTCTGGTATTCCCATCTAACATGAGGAACAAATCTGGTCCCCTTATAGCAGCTGCAAAACTCCCTGAAGTGGCAGCAGTCATAAAAATTAGAACAATGTAAAATAACCTAGTGAAGAGAAAATGCTGCAGCAGTCAAAGAACGATTAACCGAACCACAAACAACCCTTATGTGGGTGACTAAGCAACTTACTAAGGAAACTTATACCGATTATGATATTTCCCACCTACAAGTCACAACTACTCAAGAAGAAAAGGCCAAGTGAGTAAAGGAGGGAGCCAGAGAAGTCCCCCTACTGTGTTTGGAGAAAATAATTTCCCCTCCATGATCGGATTATAGGTCCCATCAGTATATGCAATAATCTATGCAAAGTATAACATGGTACCGTCCACCTAGAGAAAGACTGGATGCTATTCCTTATGGAAAACCATTGGTGGTGGCCTGGAATGGGGCAAGACATAGTGAAGCACTGTCAGATGTTTGAAATTTTTGAAGGTAAATCCAGGAAAGGGACAAGATCAAGATGGGTTACCATCAAAAACCAAAAGGTCCTTGGGAAAAGATTCAGATGGATTTTATAGGTCTACTACCTCAGTCAGGGAAAGCAATATTGCCTTGTCATGATTGATCACTTTACAAGATGGGTTGAGGCATTCCTGACCAAGGATTGCACAGCCACTATGGTTGCAAAAAAAATGTAGCCATGGAAATCATTCCTAGATGCGGAGTTCTCCTACAGTTAGACTCAAACTAAGGAGCCCATTTCATAGGGAGGTTTGAAAGAGGTTAGGATTGGGCAGCGATCTAGCCCAGTACCTCTGACGTTTATTGAAAATATAATATATTTGCAGACCCATAGTTTAATCCTAGAACCCCTAATCTATCAGGGTACTCCAGAAGCCGGGGATAATTACAGTAAGAATATTGATCCAGTTGAACATCTCTCCAAAATCAACAAAGAGTCTCTTTGTGTCATTTGCACATGATTTGTTCCAACAGAAGCCTGCTATATGGCTCCAGTATTTAACATTGCGACAAGTGTGACCTCTTGATGGCTGCTGGGGCCTCCCTGAAACAATAGTTATAGATCTAAAGGAGAAATAAAGAAGTTAATGCAAGCGGGGTTAGACCACCAACACAAAACAACTAATATTGGTGCTGAAGATACTAGGATACATGTTTAAAAACATCTTTGCCAGAAGACACTAAGTAGGCCACCAAGACTATCCACCTGAGAAACCATAATACAAAACCCTCCAGAAACTGTATGTTACGATTGCCTACTGCATTCAGACCACCAAACTCAAATGACCATGCTTTTGAATCACTGACTCCCTTCTTGAATCCAAGATCAAGACCTCTAGCAATGGATTGTGGAAATATACTCTCGAGAGTTGACACAAACCTTTGTTACATTTGATGATGGGCCAAATGTACTTGGGATACTCTTGAAGGTCTTTACCTCTGTTCCATCTCAATGATCTGGAATAGTTTTAAAGGAACTGAACGCTGGACAAGCTGGGCAGTGGAACAATGCAGCCAGTTGAAAGCTGTCAACAAGGAAAAATGCTTGGACTGGGACATGATTTGGAGACGCCCGTGTTGGACTGGGGTGTGCAAAGTTTAAAAATCGCACAATACCAGGTTATAGTCCAACAGGTTTACTTGGGCGTACTAGCTTTCAGAGCACTACTCCTTCATCAGGTGGTTGTGGAGTACACAATGAAGGAGCAGTGCTCTGAAAGTTAGTGCTTCCAAATAAATCTGTCAGACTGTTGTGATTTTTTTTTTAAAAACTTTGGACTAGGACACATTTTGGATGTACCCAACTGATGCAATTTTCAAAAGCACCCTCTGTGGACTTCACCACTGTGATTATTGAGACATCCAAACAGACCAAATCCAATGAACATGTTATGTGCTCATAAATCAACAATTATACAGTGCTACCCCAGCAGCACATTATACCAAAAGACACCTGAATGCTCACTTGGAGGTCATTATCTGGTTATATCTAATCTGCAGGAACAACTCCCTGTTGACGGGGAGACTGCTGACCCCCAGACCAAGATATCAAGGTAAAGGCATATCTTGCAGTACCTTCCACACTGGAAACTGAACTGACATGATTGCTGCAAGACCTTCTCCCACCCTTACCATCCCTCCCCCATCCACTATAACTGGCAACAATTATTAACTGAAACTGATGATGTGGAACACCAAGGGGTACAAGACTGAATCCAGATTAAGAAGACCAAAGCCAAGGTTGAGGGAGTTCGACACAAAATCAAATAGTCTGAGCAATTTTGGAATTGGGGACTAAATCTACCTTTGGGTCAGAGTTACTTTTCATATCCTTGTCGTGTTGCAAGTACTTATGTTGATCATTCTCGTCTGCTACATGTGGAGAAAGTTGACTCGAACTGCACGCAGGGAAAAACTTATCCCTTGATTGACAAGGCAGTGATGAAGATACATGTATTCAGACCTCAACTCCAACAACTAGAAAGTCTCTAACTAGCCTCATGGCGATATGGGGTGGCCGTGAGCCAGAAGGGGGGTACTAGTAGAGAAATGAGGGTACTCTGGTTGCTGGGTACAGTCATCTTCTGTTGAATCAGTGACAGGGAGACAGTGGAGTGTGTTATTGTCCAGGCTAGACAGCCTCAAAACATTTCAAGAAAGTAACCCAGACCCTAACTTTTTGCTTGTTGCTTTAAGCAGGTGGAAAGTGGATATTCCAGGAAATATACAGCTGGTCAAACCACTTCGTTTTAAAGAAAACAAAATTTATTCACCAGATTACCAAATGAAACACAGAACAGAATAACAAATAATGTAACCTATCCAAAAACTCAATAGATTATCCCAACTTAATGATGCTGTTCCAAATACTTGCAACAATCCCCATAAACACTCCTTTGCACAAAGTAAAATCAAACACGGTCTTACAGGAGAGACAGACATGGCATAGGGATTCAACATGGAACACCATCTTCCATGTAGCTGCTAAAAACCAAATCAAACCAGAGAAAAGCTGAGTTGGGAGAACTGGCCACTCCCCTTTCATTGTGCAAGGTTTTTATTTTAAAAACTTGAAAACCTTTTGCCCAAGGCAGAATCTGCTAGCTTTATTCACATTGGCTCCAACACATCCTTGTGGCACACCAGTTTCTCGTCTGAAATGGCCCCCTCATCCCACTGTCTTCTATTTGTTAGCCAGTTCTTTATCCAGTGTAATATACTAATTCTAATGACATGGGATCTTATTAAGTAGCTGAGTGTGTGATACCTTATCTGAAAATCCAGATATATTACATCTGCTGCTTTTCTTTTATCAATCCTGCTCAATACCTCTTCAAAGAATTATAGTAGTAAGTTTGTCAGACTTCCTTCATAAAGCCACGCTGACTCTGCTTGATTATATTATTCATTCTATCTGCTCTGTTATTATCTCCTTTTATATTAGACTGTAACAGTTTTTTTCCAAAAACAGACATTAAGCCAACTGGCCCATGTTTATCTTTTAGTGTCTCCTTCCCTTTCTTTAAATAAATGTGTTGCATTGGTAGTTTTCCAATCCTTTGGCACTTTTCAAGAACCAGAGGATTCCAATGCAACCACTATCACTGCAGCTCCTTTCTTTATATATCCTAGGATGGATCCCATAAGGTCCAGGCAATTGATCAGTCCTTAGCCCCATTAGGTCCATTTTATTTTTCCCCTTTTAGTTAGTTATTTATTTTCTTCCTTGAATATTTAGTCATTTTGGAATGCTGTTAGTGTCTTCTGCTGTGAAGCCTGATAGAAAATATTTAGTCAACTCCTGGTTCCTCATTGTTATTTTCCCCAACTTTAATCTTTTAAGGATATGCCCATGAGTGATGCAGATATAGGGATCCAGACTGTAGAAATAAGGGAGCCCCAGCGATTGTCAAACAGACTTGAGGATCTTGCAACTTGTGTGGACAAGAGCAGTGACTGTAATGTAGATGAGCAAACTGATCACAGCATCATGGTTCACAGACATTCAAGTAGGGGAACTATAGAAGGAAGAGACAGCATAGCTATTAGGATTGGTCTCTGATGCTGAGAGTATGAGTCCCAAAGGCTGTATATCCTACCAAATTGCAGACATCAGAACATCTTCTCTGGGATGGAGAGGAGCTTGGACTGAGATGAGAGCGTGGTTGTCATGGTCCACATGAGTACCATCTGTATCAGTTCAATTAAGAAATAGGTTCTGCTGAGGAAGCATTAACCGCTAAGAAGTCAATTAAGTAGTAAAACCACTAAGGTATGAATCCCTAAATCTTAAAGCAGAAATTTTGAAAAGACAGACACTTTAACTAGAATAGAATGGTGCTGGAAAAGCACAGCAGATCAGGCAGCATCTGAGGACCAGGAATATCAATATTTTGGGCAAAAGCCCTTCATCAGGTATCCTCATTCCTGATGAAGGGTTTTTGCCAAAGTGTTCATTTTCCTGTTCCTCAGATGCTGCTTGACCTGCTGTGCTTTTCCAGCACCACTCTAATCTTGACTAAAATCTCCAGTGTCTGCCATTCCCTAGACACTTTGAATAAGCAGTTTTCACATGTCCTCAAAGTAGAAGACTTTTAAAGAAACTCAAGAACATTGTTTTTCAATGTGCAGAAGGAACAGAAGAACTTCAAGCAATCATAACCACAAAATAACAAGTACTACAAGAATTAATGGAAGTAAATACTGTCTAGTTCTCACTAGACTAGATGGCCTGCATCCAACAATCTTCAAGGAAATGGCTACAGGTATTATGTGTTAGTCCCAATCTTGCAAAATTCCCTCAATTCTGAAAGGTACTGGTGGATGAAAAAACTATAGTAGTAGTAGCACCTCCTCCTCCAGAAAAGAGGAGGACAGAAAGCAAACAAAAAAGGTCAATCAGTTTATCACATTTCATTGGAAATAAAAAGCTGGAATCGATTAGGAAGGAAGTATTAGTAGTCATAGTAGTACACTTGGTAATTCTTAAGACAATCAGAGCCAACATTATTTTGCAGAAGGAAAACTGTTTGACAAAATTATTAGAGTTCTTTGAGGATGTAACCAGTGGGGAGAATAAAGAGGAACTTGCAGATGTGGTGTATTTGGATTTTCACAAGATATTCTTAGTGCTGCATAAATGGTTCGTGCACAAGATGAGAGCTCATGGTACTAGACATAAAAGTTAACGTCCAGGATTGGGTAACCAACTGGAGACAGCCATGATAAATGGATCACTTTCAGGTTAGGAAACTACAACTAGAGTGCTACAAGGATCAATTCAAAGCTCTCAATTATTGTAAACTACATTAATGCTTTAGATGAAGGGACTCGCTGTATTGGGGTCAAATTTGCTGATGATAACAAAGGTAGGTCCGAATATGTGAACTAGGAATAGACCTTCTACCCCTCAATAAAAACTGAAAGAACTGTGGATGCTGTAAATCAGAAACAAAAACAGAAATTTCTGGAAAAGCACAGCAGGTCTGGCAGCACCTGTGAAGAGAAATCAAAGTTAATGTTTTGGGTCCATTGACCCTTCCTCAAGCCTGCTCTACTATTCAGTAAAATCATGGCTGATCAGTTTACTGCACATTCCTGCATGCCCCTGATAACCATAAGAGCTTCGGACACAGAAGCAGAAGTAGGCACCTTTTAGCTGCCTTAGTTATAATGATTTTATCTACCTTTTTTTTGCCATTAAAAGATTCAAAAACTCTGCTTCTATCACCTTTTTCAGGAAGAGAATTCAAAAGACCTATGATCTTTTGTGAGAAAGAGATTTGTCTTCGATAATAAACTCATGAGTAGATAACCAGAGGTTTGGGATCTTCCCACAAGAGTAAACACTGTTTCAACATCCACCTGTTCAGGAAAGTTACCTTTTTTGTTCTTCTAAATCCTTCCTAATAAGATAATCCCCCTATCCCTGATTCCAGGTATAGTCAAGTAAACCTTGTTAGAACTGTTTCCAACACAGTTACTTCATTCCTGAAATGAAGAGGTCAATACAGCACATAGCAGTCCATTATTTAAAAATAGAAAGAGGGGAAAAAAGGATTACAGACCAAGTTGCCCTAATATTAGTAGTGAGGAGAGTACTGGAGTCTATTACAAAAGACGTGATAAAAGAAAATTCAGAAAACATTACCAGAATTAGACAAACCATGCTTAATAAATCTACTGGGGTTTTTGAGGATGTTGGAGTTTAGATGAGGAAGAACAAATGGATGTAGTGTATTTGGATTTTCAGAATGCTTTTTTTAAAATACATTTATTGAAAACCTTTACAAAATTAGAAAGTTAGAGAAACATGAAAATTTAGCAGCAGAACATCAAAAACTACACTACTATACAAAAGACCTCAAAACTACACTTATTACAAATTGATAAATAAATAATGCCACTCAGCGCAAAAGACCATTGCTCTCAACTTTCGAGAGCATCAATTATTAAACTTTTTTTTTTGAAATTCTTCCTCTCATGGCCTTAGCTTTATCAGACCAAACCATCATGGTTAGACAAAAGCCCTAATCAAAATGGCAGACGGGTCTGTTTCCAAGTAATTCAAAAAGGGCTGCTATGTCTTCTAAAAGTTGTCCATTTCAGATTAGAGAATTTATCTAAAAGGAGACTGTGTGCTCTTTACTGTTACAGATCTGGTATGGAAAAGAGGGTGCTTCAGGCTAAGAGCACTCTTACTCCATCATTTGTTGGGGGGGAAGGTTCCTTGGCGACATAGATCATCTGCGTGAGGTCTGGGAGAGAGTGAGTCAGGAGTTGGGATCCCTTTGGAAATATGGAAGGAGAATGTGAGGAAGATTTCAATATGCTGTGCAGTTGAAGACAAAATCTTAAATTCTGATTTTAAGAGCAAGATGGGTCTATGAGAAGCACAGTCCTCTGGAGCCTTCCCTTTCTTGAGGGTAAGAGAGATATTAGCCTGCCTCAAGGATGGCGGGAAGCAATCATGACTATATGAATATTAAACATGTCTAGCATCAGTTCTGACAGTATGTTTACCAATTCTTTACAAAACTCACTGGGAAGACCATCACGACTGGGCACCTTTCCACTTCAAGTTGCCGCACCATCTCTTGTATCTCTTGCGCTATTAATGGAGCACTAAGGAGAGACATTTGCTCAGCAGTCACCACAGGAAGATCCAAGTTCCTAAAAAAAAAAAAGACTCAATTTTGTCCCATCTATCCTCCGCAACATTCAGACTGATACAGTTCAGAATAGAACCTAGGAAATGCCACATGGATCTTTTTTAGCATTACAGGTAAGAATCCCATTCCCTTCCCTAATAGAAGCAATAGATTGGGAGGCATTCTTCCTAACCAGATAGGCCAGGTAAATATTTGGCATATCACCATGCTCAAACAACCTTTGCTTGTCAAAGTTCCTTCCTGGTTGTATGTATAAGTATGGAGTTTAAGGTAGATGGAAGGGTGGTGATCCGCTGCAGCTTACCTACTGGCCTATTATAATATGTCATCTCAGCTGCCTTCAATCGTGCCTGGAGTAGACGCTGCTGCTCTCCCTTCCGTCACTTTTGGCTGGCTGAGTATGAAATAATTATCCTTCTAGCATAGGCCTTAGCAGTCTCCCAAAGGATGGACAGATTACTAGCTATACCTGAGTTGGTGGCCAAAAATGCCTCCAATTCCCCAGAAAAGTACTCCACAAAATTGCTGCCCTTAAGGATGAAGGGATCCATTTGCCAGTACCATGAGCTCATTGCATTACACTAAATCTCAAATACTAAATATAATGCTGCGTGATCAGAGATGGCAATAGTTGCAATTGAACAAGGTACCACCAAATCTAGAAGAGCTGTTGGGGTTAGGAAAAAATTAATCCTCGTATGGCACGAGGAGGACTGGAAAAGAATGTAAAGTCCCTGCCCATAGGGTGGAGACGTCTCCAAACATCTACCAACCCCAGTTCCACAAAATAGTTCACCCAACTCTTTAGAATGTGGAAAAAGCTTTGGGGGACCTTATGGGCATTCAATCCAGCGCAGGATCCATCAGCCAATTAAAGTCCCCCTTATAATAATATGCCACAACGCAAAGGCCATGAGCTTCCTGCATCCATCAGAAATTTAACTGGTTGGGCCAGAGGACAATACACATTCATAATACCATATTCCTTGCCATGTATTAGGGCCTCAAGGATAACAAACCGACCATATTCATCTTTAACATAATCCATTAAATTAAATGGAAGAATCTTCCGGATGAGTATGACCATTCTTTTTCTCCCCCACCCCCAACCCCCTTTTTGCATGTGCAAAAGAAGACTTGTGGATTCTAATTATGAAAAACTAAAAAAAACTAAATTGACTACAAACCACAAAAAGCTCATAATGGGGGAACTCTACCCCCCCACCCATAGAGGGCACTACCTCCCACACAAATCTCCATTTCCCCCACACCCCAAGCAACAGAAGGAAACAAACAAAATGGTGAACACTTGTGACCACCTCCAATTTATATATCAACACCAATCCTAATTGGAGGAAAAAAATATCAACAGCAGCTTCTTTAAGAAAAGGGTAACATAAGAAACAAAGCAAGCGGGGGAAAAAAACAAGCATTATTGTCCATGTCTATAAATCCATCCAATTTATTTTGAAGCATCCAAGAAATTTTTCACTTGCTCTGAGGAGTCAAATGATCACACTGTCTCCTCATGAATAACACAAAGCACTGCTGGGTATCTCATCAAATATTGAATACCAAGGACCCTTAATTTTCTCTTTAACATCATCAAATGGTTTCCTTCTACTGATTATCGCTGCAGAAAAGTTCTGGAAAAACATTATCTTAGTTCTCTAAGTCAGGGCCTGTGGATCTTTCCCCATTCTTCTAGAACATTCCAGGACACTCTTCTTGTCCTGTAGTTTGAAATCAGACCAGGACCAGATGGGGGCACCGAGCCAGACTCTACCTGCGCACTGCAACCCAGTGAGCTCTGTCAACCTTCGCCTGGTCCACCTCTAGCTGTCCCAGCTTCTTGGCTGGGATGCAGTCTTCAAACAAGCTTGCAAGCTGTCCCCCTGCCACTCTCCCCAGCAGCTCAACAACCTAGATACTTTTCCTCCCCTCTCTTTTTCCAGATCATCGACCTGTTCGGTCAAGGCCCGGATCTGTTTGTCGAGAGCCTGGATCTGCCCTGCTAAGGACTCCACCTCAGTCTCTGATGCCGCAGTCCACCACTTGACCCTTTCAACTCTCTTCCCGAGCCCTTCCAACTCCTTCTGCTTTTGTAGCATGACCGAAATCGGCTCAAGCCGAGTACAATTGTCTTCCATCAACTCCTTGATCATCCCTTGCTGAAGAACTCGGTGATCCAATATCCTGCTGCACTGGTGCCTCTTTCTTGGCTGCCGAAGGAGCTGCAGCTGTATCTGCAGTCACATTTGCAGGCCGGCCCAAAGCCTTTGGCGAGTGTCCTGTGTGTTGAAGCTTGGCTGTATGCTTTCCTTTTGTAATCCTCGCTTGCTCAAAATGGATTTGCAGTCGAACCTTGACTGTCGAAACATCAACCATCCGAATGCCAGACCATCCAAGATTCCAAGGCCCTGCAAAAATGGTACCAAGCAATCCAGCATTCACTTACCAGTTAAACGGCATTGTAGCATGCATTGCTGGATAACTGAGAGATGTTTGTATCCGGCATTATGGCATGCCTGGCCAGAGAATCGAGAAATGTTTGAACAACCAGCACTCGAGAATACCGCTCGTTTCCAGCCACCTGAACGATCAATCAGCCAAACAAATATTCCCCGCCCGTTTTGTTCGGACACTCTAGGCTCCACTGCAAATGGATTTAAATGGTTTAACAACTGTTTAACATCAATTTTTTTTTAAAAAATCACTACTGCTGGGCTGGGGTGCAGAGCTCAGCAAGGCAGATAGCTCAGATCGCCACCGTCTTGAATTCCCCCTCAATGCTTTTGGACAAAATTAAAGCAAATGGAATAGGGATTAAGATATTGGCATGGATTGAGAACTAGTTGACAAACAGAAAATAAATAGAATGGTTTTAAAGTGGGAGCACAGTGACTACTGGGGTACTGCAAAGGACAAAGCTTGGGGCCCCAGCTATTCACACTATAGGATTCTGAGGGACAAGATTTATATGCATTAGGAAAGGTAAAAACAAGGACTGCAGATGCTGGAAACCAGATTCTAGATTAGAGTGGTGCTGGAAAAGCACAGCAGTTCCGAGCGGTGGCTGATGGAGTTTTATTTTGCTGAAAGTGGGGGGTAGCATTTTAGTGAGGCAAACCAGATCAGGACTTCTACAGTTAATGGTAGGGCCCTCAGGAGTGTTGCTGAACAAAGAGACCTAGGAGAGCAGGTACATAGTTCCTTTGAAAGTGGAGACACAGGGTGGTGAAGAAGGCATTTGGCGTGCTTGCCTTCACTGGTCAGGACATTGAGTATAGGAATTGGGAGGTCATGTTGCAGCTGTACAGGATATTGGTGAGGCCCTTATTGGAATACTGCATAAAATTCTTGTTGCTCTTCTATAGGAAGGATGTTCTTAAACTTGAAAGGGTGTAGAAAAGATTTACAAGGGCGTTGCTGGGACTGGAGGCTTTGAGTTATAGGGAGAGGCTGACTAGGCTGGGGCTTTTTCCCTAGAATGCTGGAGGATGACCTTTTTATAGAGGTTGACAAAATCATGAGGGGCATGGATAGGGTGAATAGCTAAGGTCAATTTCCTGGGGTAGGGGAGTCCAAAGCTATAGGGCATAGGTTTAAGATGAGAGGGGAAAGATTATAAAAAGGACCTGAGGGGCAATGTTTTCATGCAGAGGGTGGTGCTTGTATGCAATGAGCTGCTAAAGGAAGTGGTGGAAGAAGAACATGTAGATGGCTTCATGAATAGGAAGGATTTAGAGAATTTGAGCCAAATGCTGGCAAACAGGGTGAGTTTAGATTGGGATGTTTGGTCAGAGTTGTCGAGTTGGACCAAAGCATGTATTTCCATGTTGTATGACTCATATGTAAATATAATGCAAATGCCTTGAATGAGGGGAGTGAATGCAACATTTCAAAGCCTGTTGATATCACAAAACTGGCAAGATTGAGAGTTTTAGGAGGATACAAGCATGCTTCAAGGTCAATCAGAATGAGTGGGCAAACATGTGGCAAATACAGTCCTACTCAGCTAAAATTTATGTTACACACGTTGGTGTGTGGAAAACAAAGGAAGAATAAAGGTTGTTCTGCTATAATGTGCGTTTCGTTAATGGGAATTCACTAACGCAATTGAAGAATCTGGGGTCACTTTTTCTCAAGGGCGAACTTTAAAACGTGCGTTGGCTGTAACATGATTACATCTCCAATACTTTAGTAGAATTGTGCTTTAGAAAGTGCATTTAATGTGGGGTTGCATAAGAACACAGCCATAGTGTTATAGAAGAACTACCTGTATTATTTAGATGGTGATATATGGAGAAATACAGATGTACAAAGGTATCGGGGTATCCTTGTACACCTGTTAATGAAAGTAAACAGGGAGATGCAGCAAGCTATTAGAAAGGCAAATGGTATATCAGCCTTCTTTGTAACAGAATTTGAAGTAGGGATGTTTTACTGCAGTTCCTTTTGAGCCTCAGTCAGATTATCCCTGGCCTATTGCATACAGTTTTGCTCTCCCTACTTAAGAAAGGATATGCTTGCTGTAGAGAGATTGCAGTTGATTTTCACCAGGCTGATACTGGGGATGGCAGGTCTGTCCTATGAGGAGAAATTGGTCCAACCTGGCCTGAATTCACGAGAGTTTAGAAGGATGAGAAGGTATCTGATTGAAACATTTCAAATTCCAACATGGCTGTACACATCTTTGACCAGATCTTTGCACACAATAAACTGATCTATATCCCTTTGTTTTTTTGGGTCCAATTCACAACTTTCATTCTACCTATCATTATGATTCAAATTGGTATCCTCCAGTGGTCCCTACCATCACAGACATCCGTCTTCAGGTAATTTGATTCACTCCATCCGATATCAAGAAATGGTTGGATGCACTGGATACAGCAAAGGCTATGGATCCTGGCAACATTCTGGCCAAAAACTTGAGGACTTGTGTTCCAGAACTTGCCAAATCCTATCTAAGCTGTTCCAATACAGCTATAACACTGGCAACCATCTGACAATGTGGAAAAGTGCCCAGGTATATCCTATACACAAAATGCAAGACAAATGGCTAATTATTTTCCCATCAGTTTGCTCTCGCAGTAAAGTGATGGAAGGTACCATTTAAGCTATGAAGCAGCACTTTCTTTTTACCTATAACCTGCTCATTGACAACAAATTTGTGTTCTGCAGGGCTGCTCAGCTTCTGACTTCATTCCAACCTCAGTTCAAACATGTACAAAAGTACTGAATTCCAGAGGTGAGGTTAGAGTGAACGTCCTTGATATCAAAGCCACATTCAATTGGGTATCAAAGGGGCAAACTCTCTGCTGGTTGGAGTCATACCTGGCACACAGATGGTTGTTTAGAGGTCAGTTATCTTAGCTGTAGGACATCCCTGCAGGCGTCCCTCAGGGAAGTGTCCTCAGCCCAACCATCCTCAGCTGCTTCATGAATAACCTCTGACCTTCCCCCCCCCCCCCCCCCCCCCCACCCCGCTCCCGAATCATAAGGTTAGAAGTGGGGATGTTTGCTGAGAATTGCAAAATGATCCGTACCATTTGCAACTCCTCAGTTGCAGATATCAAAGCAGACATGTTCAAATGCAACAAGATGTGGACAATATCCAGGCTTGTGCTGACAACCGACAAGTACCATACACACTACACAAATGCCAGACAATGAACCTCTCCAATAAGAGGTAATCTAACTACTACCCCTTGACATTTAATAGTGTTACCATCATTAATTCCCCCACTATCCATATCCCTGGGGTTATTATTGACCAGAAACTCAATTGGATGCACATAGATACCAGCTACAAGAGCAGGTCAGAGGCTACGAATGCTGTGGTAACTCTCCTAATTCCCCAAAGCCTCCCCACTAGACACAAGTCAGGAGTGTGATGGAATGCTCCACAACTGCGTGAGTGGATCAAACTCCAACAACACTTAAGAAGCTTGATATTATCCAAGACAAAGCAGCCTGCTTTATTGGCACCATTTTTACAAGCATGCACTCCCTTTACCACTGATGCTCTGTAGCAACAGTGTGTACTATATTTAAGATCCAGTTCAGAAATTCACCAAACATCCTTAGTTAGCACCTTTTTTGAGCTCCTGACCATTTCCATCTAGAAGGACAAGAGCAACAGATACACGAGAACACCACCAACTGTAAGTTCTCTTTCAAGCCACTCACCATCCTGACTTGGAAATATGCTGATGTTCTGTCACTGTGCCCCAGTCAAATTCCTGGAATTCCCTCTCAAATGGCATGTGGGTCTATCTATGGCATGCAAACTTCGTTGGTTCAAGAAGGCATCTCACCAGCACTTTTTCTCAAAGGCTCCTAGAGATGGGCAATCAGACAGCAACACCAACATTCCACGAGTGAAAATATAACTGTCATCAGCAAATGTAGTAACTGTACTATCAGTTCTTTCATCCAAGGTATTTACATAAATTGTAAAAAGCTGATTCCCCAGTACTGATCCCTGTGACACACCATTTGTTACATTTGCCAATGAAAAAACGATCCATTTATGCCAACTCTGTTCCCTATGAACTAACCAATTTTCTATCCATCCCAATGATGCCCTCTATGCTGAGTTTTTTTTTTATTTTCCACAATAACCTTTGTGGGGCACCTTGCAAAATGGTTTTTGGAAATCTTACTACTGTACCTTGATCTTTTTTAAATGCTCAGCAATAATGTTTTTAATAATAACATCTGTCAGAGGGAAAATTTAGAAGCTAAGCCTTACTGGTCTGTGGTCTCCTGCTTTTCTATCTCCCATTTTGAAGAAAGAAGTTTTGGTCACTATTTTCCAATACAATGGAAGCTTCATTGAAACTAAGGCACTTGGGAAATTAAAAGCAATGTGTGACTCTCTCATCAGTCACTTCTTTTCAGATCCTCAGATGAATTCCATCAGAACCCAGGGACTTGTAAGCCAGCATTTGCAACAATATGCACAGTACCACTCACTAGCGATTGGTAATTTTATTGATTTTCCTCTCTCCCTTCCAGTTCCTGATTTACAGCTACTTTGGGCATGTTACTCGTATCTTCTTTATGGAGACCAATGCAATGTATCAGTTCAATTCATCTGCAAGCTTGTTATATTTTTGATGACTAATTTCCTGGACTCAATTTCTATCAGACCTATAAGCTCTCTTTGTTTAATTCTTTTTTTTGCTTTTAAACTGTCCCCAGCAAGTTTTACCATCTGTTTTTCTATTCCTAGTTAGCTTTCTTCTTCCTTATTTGTTAACTTTTTAGTTATGATAAGCTGCTTTTTATTGTACTATCCAATCTTCTAACCTGTTACAATTCCACAAAGCTTGTTATGTTTATTTAAAAAAATTGATACTATCTTTTAACCTTCTTCATTAACCATGGATGGTGGGTCCACCCTTGGATATTTATCTTTTTTGTTGAAATATATTAATTTTATGTATTGTGATATCCTCTTAAATGTTTGCCATTGCTCCTCTGTTACAGCCTAATTTTTTGGTTCACTTTAGCTAACTCTGCTTTCATGTCCTCATAATTACCCTTATTTAAATTGGAAATACTAATCTTTTACCCATTCTTCTCTTCCTCAATCTAAACATTTAAACTGCAATCATAGGTGGCAGCAGCCATAATATGGGCAACTTTTTTTGTAAGATCATTAACGTGATGCGAGGACCCTGAGCTGTGGAATACCTTCGCTACACTTCCATGTCCCTGTACGTTGCTTTTCTTTTTAAACATGATTTAGAAGTGCCAGTGTTGGACTGGGGTGGACAAAGTTAAAAATCACACAATGCCAGGTTAAAGACCAGCAGGTTTATTTGGAAGTACTAACCAGATAGTTAGTGATGTAGGAGCAATACTCTGAAAGCTAGTACTTCCAAATAAACCTGCTGGTCTAGAACAGGGGTGGGCAATTAATACTTCCAAGAGGCCACATGAGAAACCTGAGTTGTGTTGGAGGGCCGAACCAACAATAAGTTGAACATAATTCTGCTCAGTGTTACTTTCCTCCCATTGTAAAAAGTACTAACTTTTATATAGTTTTGCACATTCTGATATAATAAAGATTATGAAATGTGGAGTAGGTCAAATATAGAAAAAATAAACAGTAAAAACAATAATTTCAGTATTTTATTTTTAACATGTTAATCTCACAAACCAATAATGAAAAGTTGTTTCATTATTGTTCAGTATTGCAAACCACTCTATACAAAAAGCAATAAGTGCATTTGCTGTTTTTTCAGTTCATTTTACTTGTTTAGTGAGAAAAATCCAGTCTGTTTTGGGCTCGAACAAGTGACTGAAATCTGGTTGAATGTCTGAGGTGGATATGCGAAGGACAGCTGAGAGGAGATCATCAGTGATCGAGGATCGGTATTTGGATTTGTTGAACTTCATCACTGAGAATGTCTGTCTGTTCACATATATAGGTAGATCCAAAGAGGACTAGAATCTTCTGAGCATGCCTCCTCATGTGTGGAAAGTTCTTCTCTTTGAGGGAAGAGTAAAAATCAAGCAGTGAGACTGACCTAAAGTACTCTGCCAGAAGTGTGTCAGACTGCAGGTCAATGAGTTCAAGCTGAACATCGCTAGGTGCATTCTCCGCATTGCATGTAAATGGGGAAAGAATCATGTGCATTTCATTCTCAACCATTTTAAAGTCTAGAAATCGCCTTGAAAATGCACCATGCAGTGTTTCTAACATAGATGAGTACCTGTGGAGGTGATCAGCTGAAGGTGCGGCTTCTTTCAGTGTTGGCAAGTGGGTGAGAATGTTATCCTCCATTTGACTCGAGAGAAGCTGCAACTTTCTCATAAAAGCCTTCGCTAAGTTGTACATTTCATGTACAAAAAGGCCCTTGCACTGCAGTTTCACATTTAGTTCATAAGTGCCAATCACATCAGCAGCAAAACCAAGGTCTGCAATCCAGTCTACATCTGAAAGCTGTGGAATGCCATTCCCTTTCTCCACACAGAAATCTTGAATCTCTTCTCTCAGGCCCCAGACACTTTTTTCAGCATTTTGCCCAGGCTGAGCCACCTGACAGCTGTGTGGTAGCCTATGTCACGATGTTCAGTCTCATTTTCCTCCAAAAGTGCAACAAACTGCCTGTGATTCAAAGCTCTTGGCTTGATGAAGTTAACTATTTTAGTTACAACATCAACCACTTGGTTAATTTTTAACACCGACTTACACAACACTTCCTGATGTATAATACAATACAAAAATACCAATTTCTGTTCAGGGTCAATTTCTGTCACTTTATCCTGCATTCTCTTTCAGAGTCCAACATTTTTTTCCTGTTACATTTGGACAACCATCTGTTATCACACCCGTCAGCTTGTCCCATTTTAGTCCTAATGTGTCCAAACATGCATTTAACTCCATGAACAAATCAGTTGTTGTTCCTTTCATTGACTGCATGCCTGCCAGCTCCTCTGTAATTTTAAAGTCTGTAGTTATCCCACACACGAAGATGAGTAGCTGGGCTGTGTCACATACGTCGTAGCTCTCATCCAAAGCCAAGGCAAAAAAAGTCAAAGTTGACCGCTCTGTGCTGTAGCTGAAGCTCCAGATTTCTCGCGATGTCCCCAATCCTTTTCGTTACAGAGCGGGAGAGGGGCACATTCTCAAATGCCTCCTTATTCTCCAGGCGTATTAGTTCTGCAGAGTCCAACAAGCACTTCTTAATAAACTCTCCATCAGAAAACAGTTTACTGTTTCTGGTGATTTTGTGGGATATGACATAACTTGTCTTGGAGTGAGCTGACATTTTTGAGGGCTAGCCAGCAAGCATCAATTTTAGCTGTTCACACACGCACATACATGCGCATATGTGTCCATACGTAAATAAAAAAACATCCTTTTCAAAACAAAAGCAACACAGTTGTATTGCGTGCATGGTGAAAATACTTTTTCATTTATGTCCTAATTTAAGATTGACCTCATGTGGGCCGGACAGGAACGACTAAAGGGCCTGATATGGCCCGCGGTTGGCAAATTGCCCAGGTCTGGTCTAGAACCTGGTGTTGTGATTTTTTTTAACTTTCTTTTTAAAGACACATTAAATCCCCAACTTTTTGACCAAATTTTAGTAAATTTATCATTTAAAGCCTCACATCAAACATGGAAAATTAACTAGTCATCCTTGTGCCTTTTCCTCTGCTAATACTGTATGTGAGATACTACCCCGGTGGCTGCAGCATGACTGGTAAAAGACTGATCTTTATATTGTAGGAAATCTAATGATGAAACAGACCCTTCAGGCCAGCAAATCCACACGAACCCTCCGAAGAGCAACCCACCCAGACCCATTCCCTTACATTTACCCCGACTAATGCACCTTACACTTCGGCCACTTCACCTAACCTACACATCTTCGGACTGTGGGAGGAAACCGGAGCACCCGGAGGAAACCCATGCAGACACGGGGAGAATGTGTAAACTCCATACAGATAGTTGCTCAATGAAGGAATTGAACCCAGGTCTTTGGTGCTGTGAGGCAGCAGTGCTAATCACTGAGCCACCATGCCGCCCCATAGTTAAGAAGCCGACAAATGGCCACGAAGAGTGACCTTGAGTAGCTCTGGGCCAATATCAGATCGGTTTGCAGCAGCCCAGGATGGTCTCCTGACAGTGATTAGAAAGAGCACCGGTGCATTGCAGAGGTGAGAATATGCATAATGTCAACATGAACTAGGAGAGGAGATCTGCAGTCCTTCAAGCTAGTACCTCGCCAACACCGGTGCCTCAGTAATTCTCATAATCCACCTGAGGATACTTACTGGAGTGACACTCTCGAATCTGTTTTGAACGGTGAAATCTTACCCCTCTCCCGGTTTTTGGAATCATCCATTTCAGCTTCCAACATATGTCTCCTTTTGATACCCATGTCAGGTAAGGTACATGGGGAATTGCTGAATCCCCTTTGGAACTCACCAATGGAAATGTTCCTGCACCTAGCAGAAATATCAGATATCTTCCTATTGAACATCACTCTTCCTATAAATGGTGGGTTTGGTGGCGGTGAGATTGGAGTAACCAGCTAATTTCCTTGTCTTCCTGATGTGGGAAATTGATCCATTGTAAAAATGGATAACGGATTAGGATTCAGGGATTACAATGAGGCTGTGAAAACATTGTCAAAGACTATTCCTCTCCAGTTCATGCCTCCCAACAGCTGTCATGACTTGGGGTCATGGTGAGTATCTGGCAAATCTGTCCTCTTTCATGAAAGCTTCTATCAAGCTGCCACAACATATTTCTCCATATTTGTTCTGGTAACTTCACTTTGTAGAACAGTCATGCAGGTGATCCTCTTACATATTTAAAATTCAAATCAATCCCAACTGCTTTGGGATAATGGATAAAAGTCCACCCTGAATCAATCGGAGTGCCTCTGAGAAAAATCCACCGTTTGCTGTCATCATCTTTCATAAGACGCATACAATGGCAGGCCAAATAGCCTGCTGTCATACATTTTAGTGGTATGCTGGCCTTTATTGGTCAGTGCATTGAGGTTAGGAGTTGGGAGGTCATGTTGCAGCTGTACAGGACATTGATTAGGCCACTTTTGGAATTAGCATTTAATTCTGGTATCCAAGCTATAGGAAAGTTGTTGTGGAACTTGAAATGATTCAGATGTTGCCAGAATTGGAGGGTTTAAACTATAGGGAGAGGCTGAAAAGGCTGGGGCTATTTTCTCTGGTGCATTGGAGGCTGAAGGGTGACCTCATTGAAGCTTAAAATCATGAGGAGCATGGATAGGGTGAATATCCAGATCCTTTCCCCGGGGTAAGGGAGTCCAAAACTAGAGGGCATAGGTTTAAGGTAAGAGGGGGAAAATTTAAAAGGTACCTAAGGGGCAACATTTTCATACAGCGGTTAAACAAAGAAAATTACAGCCCTCCAAGCCTGCACTGATCCAGATGTGCTTTCTAAACCTTGTGCTGATTTTCCAAGGGTCTGTATCCCTCTGCTCCCTGCCCATTCATGTACCTGTCCAGATACATTTTAAATGACACTATCATGCCTGCCTCTACCACCTCTGCTGGCAACATGTTCCAGGTACCCACCACCCTCTGCATAAAGAACTTTCCATGTATATCTCCCTTAAATTTTTCCTCCTCTCACTTTGAACTTGTGATCTCTAGTAATGAGTCCCCCACTCTGGGGGGGGAGAAAGCTTCTTGCTATCCACCCTGTCAATACGTCTCATGATTTTGTAGACCTCAATCAGGTTTCCCCCCACGTACTTCTTTCTAATGAAAATAATCCTAATCTACTCAACCTCTCTTCATAGCTAGTGCCTTCCATACCAGGCAACATCCTGGTGAACCTCCTTTGCACCCTTTCCAAAGCATCCACATCCTTTTGGTAATGTGATGACCTGAACTGGCCACAGTATTCCAAATGTGGCTGAACCAAAATCTTATACAACTGTAAAATGACCTGCTAACTCTTGTACTCAATACCCCATCCGAAGAAGGAAAGCATGCCATATGCCTTCTTGACCACTGTATTGACCTGCGTTGCCATCTTCAGGGAACGATGGACCTGAACACCCAGATCTCTCTGTACATCAATTTTACCCAGGACTTTTCCATATACTGTATTGTGCATTCTTGACTTGGATCTTCCAAAATGCATCACCTCACATTAAACTCCATCTGCCATTTCCATGACCAACTCTCCAGTCTATCTATATTCTCTGACAGTCCTCTTCACTATCTACTACTCCACCAATCTTCGTGTCATCTGCAGACTTGTTAATCAGACCACCTACACCTTCCTCCAAATTGTTTATGTATATCATAAACAACAGTGGTCCCAGCGTGGATTCCTTTGGAACACCACTGCTCACAGGTCTCCATTTTGAGAAACTCCCTTCCACTACGACTCTGTTTCCTGTTGCTCAGCCAGTTCTTCATCCATCTAGCTAGTACATCCTGGACCCCATGCGACTTCACTTTCTCCATCAGCCTACCATGGGGAACCTTCTCAAATGCCTTACTAAAGTCCATGTATATGACATCTATAGCCTTTCCCTCATCAATCAACTTTATCACGTTCTCAACAAGTTCTATTAAGTTGATAAGACATGACCTTCCCTGCACAAAACCATGTTGCCTATCACTGATAAACCCATTTTCTTCCAAATGGGAATAGATTCTATCTCTCATAATCTTCTCCAGCAGCTTTCCTACCACTGACGTCAGGCTCACTAGTCTATAATTATCTGGATTATCCCTGCTACCCTTCTTAATCAAGGGGACAACATTAGCAATTCTCTAATCCTCCAGCACCTCGCCTGTGTTCAAGTATGCTGCAAAGATATCTGTTAAGGCCCCAGCTACTTCCTCTTTCGCTTCCCTCAGTAACCTGGAATAGATCCCATCCAGACCTGGGACTTGTCTACCTTATTGCCCTTTAGCATGCCCAACACTTTCTCTCTCCTTATGCTGACTTGCCCTAGAGTAATCAAACATCTATTCCTAACCTCAACATCCATCATGTCCCTCTCCTTGGTTAATATCGATGCCAAGTACCTACATGCATGGTTGATGCATGTATAGAATGAACTGCCAGAGGAAGTGGGGGAGGCTGTTACAATTACAATTAAAATGCAGCTGGATGGTGTAGATGAATAGGAAGGGTTTAGAGCCAAATGCTGGCAAATGGGACTAGAATAATTTAGGATATCTGGTCAGCAAGAATGAGTTGGACTGAAGGGTCTGTTGCCATGCTGCACATCTCTATAACTTTATGACTCCATAACACACATTGGATTAACTGATTTGGTGTTCACCTAAAGGGAAAGTTAGCTCATAATGTGTATGAAATATACCACTAAAAATTAACTGTATTTGTCTGACATGTTGATTGGGATAAAACAAAGGAAGGACAATTGTAAAGTTCAAACAAATGCTTAAGCATAATTAATTTTGAATAAGTGTTAGGTGGGGCTCCAAGAAGAGATATATAATCGTGGAAATCATCTTCAATAATCAAGTCTCAGTTAGGATACACTGACCTTAGAATTGTGGCAGTTGGCATGTACCAAAATGACCCTTGCACTTCAAGGGTTCAATTATGAGGAGTGTTAAAAGAAATTAGGATTGCAGATATTTTTAATCAACCCATTCAGATAAGTTCTGACACACGACTGGAGCAAGTGAGACTTGAATCCAGTATTCTGGATCAGAAGAAAGAACACTACCATTATACTACAAGACTCACCTATTTATGTATTAGCACATATGCAAACATCACAATTGCAAATAGTAAATTTGTTCACATGGCTTTCTATTTATATATTTAATCAACCTTTTTGGGTATGTTATGGCGCATTTCTGGAGCTGGTAGAGCTTGGGCCTTGACCTCCAGCTCAAAGTTAGGGACACTACCACTGCACCACATGAGCCCTAAATAAAGGTTGTATTCCCTGGAATTTTAATGATCTGATCAAAGTCTTCAAACTACTAAGGGAAACAAATAAGATAGATGGAGATAGAGTATTTTTGTCAGTTTAAGATGAACAATAATAGCCTGAAAATGGGTGCCAGACCTTTCAAGAGTGATGTTTGCAAACATGCCTGCAATCTGGCTGACAGAAATTGGGAACTCTCTTCCACAAACAGCAATTGATGCTCAAGCAATTGTTAATTTTAAGTCTGAGATGGACTGATATTTGTTAGTTAAAGGTATTACAGAACTAAGGCAAAGGTGGGTAAATAGAGTTAAATCTGATTTAGTCAGGATCTCAGTGAATGGTGAAAAAGGATCTGTTCTTATGTTGCAGTAAGATGGAGAATGTGAAAAGTCTCTGGGATAGTCAAATAAATATGACATATGGAATAATATTAAGAGATGAATTCAATAAACAATTTAAGGAATGCAATATATAGCAATATTGAAAACTGGTGGAGATCTGAATTAGTTCGCTATGATCGTAAAGTTTTAAATTACCTGGCTTCTGCTATGTCAGTATGGATGTTAGTAGCAGAGGCTGTGTTTCAAAAAATACTTAAGTATGAAATTAAATCTCTTGTGACATGAAATCAGCATTGGGAGCATTCTGGATTGATAATGTTCCTAGTTCATGGTGACTGATCAACATGTTGAGTGTATAAACTTATATTTAATCTTCTATGTTGTCTAATAAACTTTATTGAATTGATTTACTTTCTGATCTTGAACCTTTCTTTAAAGAATGCATTATCCAGGAATGAGGAAATTCGCTGCAGATTAAGTTGGAAAAGGTGGCGTTGTGCTTCTTGGAACAAAAGAATTTGAGTGAGTTTGATAGAAATGTACAAAATTATGAAAGTTTTAGAATGAGATAAGACGAGAAAAAAATCTTTTCCCATGGCTGCATGGTGGAATTAGATACATTCGATGATTTCAAAAGGAAATTGATGAAAATAAATGTACAGGACTATGGTGACAGTGTTGGTGAATGAGGCTGACTGAATTGCTTCATCAATGGTGAGGTGACACTGTCATATGGGTGTCTCTCCTCTTCATACATGTCTTCAAATGAGTTTCTGGTGTACTGCAGTCTGTTGTCAGACACCATCTGTTTCACGACACTGAGTAAACTGATGCTGATCATGTCACAGTGATGTTCACACTCATTATGTTGCTAAGTGGTCAACCAATGAGAAATTTAGAGAAATGATCCATTGCAATCATCTCCAAATACTGTGAATTGGTCTGTGGCTACTTTCGTCCAAGAAGTGGATGCGAATACTCCCTCCTCTTCTTGTGTTGATACATTTGGTTTGTTTCAAATTTACTTCTGAGTCATTTTATCCACCTCCAACCAAAGGTCATGCTCTTCCACTCTTACGACTGCCTGCAACATCTTCCTTCAGTCACCCTGACCCGTGACACCACTAACACTGCATGCCACCTGTGCTGCCCACTCACTGTCTCAGGCCACCTCACCACCTGCAGAGGAAGTAACAGCTGTGCAACCACTTTCATGTCTGTATGTGTGTGTCTCTCTCTCTCTCTCTCTCTCTCTCTCTCTCATTTTAGAAGGAAAACAGCCGCTAATAGGGGAGAAAGAGTCAAGACAGGTGGGATGGCCAACATCTAACATCTGGCACTTCATGCTTTATATGGGCAGCATCCTGATTCTGACTGAGGTGTAGCACTGAAGTGCAGAATTGTCCTGAAAGTGGACTAAAGATGAACCATGAACGCTCTTGGAGGTTGGGACATATCAAATGGCAAAGCCTTAGATGTGGAGTGTCCGTGGTTAGATGGAGAGTGTCCTGAGATGTTGGTGCCTGGTGTCCAACATGGAGACCCCTTTGGAGCATACGGCAAGCTGACATCAATAAGTAACTGGTCTGACATCCATGTTGAGAAGGATGTCTAGCTTTTTGGCGGGTTTGAAAAGAATGGAAGCTGAATATTAATGGAGTGAGTTGTGGTGTTAACATGGCATTTATTGACCAAAACTAACCCTAACTGGTAGCTCCATGCTGTCAAGTGAGGAACACGCCACATTGCTTGTCAGTAGCATAAAAGATGGCGTGAGATACTGCTGATGTTTGGATAGCTGTCAGCAGAGGTCTTGTGTAATCCTTCCAAAAATCTCTACACATCTGACTCCCGTAAGGGTTTAATCAAAATTGATCAATTATTTAAAAGGTAATCTGATATTTGACTGAAAACAATAAATATTTCAGGAAGAAATTTGTAATTTGGACCGAGGTCACAATTGGCCAGATTTTGTTTGACCAATGAGAGAGGATAGGACTAATGACACACCTTTCTTTTCCCCTCCTCAGCAAATATATAATTCAAATGGTGCCAGTTATTCTCCATTATGTTGTTTTGATGAGGTGAAGGGGATTTCACGATTCTTTAGATGACTGATATTAAGCAGATACTTCTTGTTACAGTAGCTTACATTAGCATTATACCTAAACAAATTACATTTATCTCACTATTTATTTAGGTTAGCAATCTGCTTTGGTCTCTCCACAAGACCTGCATCATTCTTTAGAGAAGAGTCACATTCAAGCATGTGACAATGCTCCCCTGCATTATTCGTTAATATGTAGATGTGAGGGGTCATCAGTATTTTAATTTGACTCTCTTGACTGTGGAGAAATTTCTTTTCCATTATACTGCATATGAAGTATAATTCATGAAGTGTAAATATGAAGTTTACAGGATGTAATGGAGCAGGAAAGTTCCAGGAAAAAATGTTTTGCTAGATTTCTGCTGATTTGGTGCTGCACCTGCGTTTCTGCACTTTAAACTTGAACTTTGATGGACACCCAATTTCCTGTGTTCTTGTGTACTTAATGGATGGTGTTGTTCATCTCAACATAAAGTACTTGGCTGCAGTTGCTAGGCACTGAACTATACATGAATGCAAGTTTAACGTGAATGTAGGAAGATTTAGTGAACAATTTTCAGGCTATTTCCACAGCACTTTTATCATTTGTGCTGCTGCAATGATTTTCAGTAGCCTTTGTGCTAATTGTTCTGCTTTTTTTTTGCTTAATGCTAAGATGGTGGGTGCTCCATTGAAAATGCTGTGAATACCTGAGCATTGAAAGGAGGTGAGGTGCAATAGTGGGAGGCAATTGCTAAGCAACTGACATTAAGCCTTTCCCCTTGTGATATTTCAGACTTCATTTTAACATCAGTTGTAAGAGCTGAGTGAATGACAGTGTAGACTGAGTTTCAATCTAAAGTGATGAGTACAAGGTCCATTCTGGGTGCAAATATGTATTTGTAAATTATACAGAATTTATTAAGTTTATCATAACAAGTGCAAAATTAATAATTAATAAAAACAGTGATTTTACAGTCAATCTGCTGCAGGACACCAGTTTGTGACGCTGGCTGACTGGGCAGTGGTCTACTTTCTGGTTTTGTTGATTTAAGGTCTCAGTGTCTTTGATCATTTTGTGTATGAATCACTGAAAACATTGGTCTTTTTTAACCCTTAATGGACACTAGCTCCTGTGTTTGATCAAAGACAACCTGAATTCCAATTAACTTCTCAGTTCTTGAACAATCATGGCCAGTCTTGGATTGACTAAACACTATTTGCCCAATTCCTGTTTGGCTTCTTTAAAAGTAATGATCATATTACTGATATTACTTCCTACTGTCTCTAACTCACTCATTCCCACAATATCACCATCTTCATAATAGCTGTCCCTTTTTTTTTTCCAACTCCATAATCTGTGCCAAGATAAATGGGGGTCAGTTAACTGAGTTGGCTGGATAGCTGCTCTATGATGCAAAGTGATACCAATAGCATGGGTCCAATTCCTGCAGTGGCTGAGGTTACCATGAAAGTGCCACTTTCTTGACAACATTCCTGAGGCATGATGACCCTCAGGATAAATTACCAGGAATCATCTCTTTCTAATGAGAGCATGGGGCTGTAGTTACTTCACAACATAAAGCAGCATCAATTGATCTACCTGGCAAGAGAATGCAGTGTCACTTCCCAATAATTAACCATCATCCCGAATGCCTGAATTGATAAATCAAAGAAGACCAAAACAACTATATGGCTGCAAAACTCACAACATAACCTAATTCCAAAGTTATATACTTTGAAATGCATACTCTGTGAATATAGTTGTTCCTTGAAGTGAAAGCATTTTGCCTCAAATCATTCTCACATTTGTTTACAGTAGCCTTAGTAGTAAAACAGCAATAAAACCATAAAGCAACTACCTTACTTTTTACCTCTGCTACTTGGGAGGAAGTCACGATATGGAGGAGCTGGTGGTGGACTGGGGTGGACAAAATTAGAAGTCACACAACACCAGGTTATAACCCAAAAGTTTGGAGCACTGCTCCTTTGTCAGGTGAAATGGAAGGAAGAATAGAGGAGCTGAATATTGTTTGAATTGAGAAAGATTGCAGAAAGCTACAGAACAGAGGAGTTTAGGGGTCCTTGTTCAAAAATTACAGAAAGCTGGTATCCAAGGTCAGCAGGTAATAGGGAAGACAAAAGGAAGACTGGCCTTTATTTTAAAAGATGTAGAGTACAAAATGGAGAGGTTTTGCAAAAAGCCATACAAGGCATTAACCAGGCCAGATCTGGAATACAGCAAACAGTTTTGGGCTCCTTATTTAAGGAAATATATACTAGATTGGAGGCAGCCTAGAGAAGGCTCACTTGGCTGATATGGATAGAAGGACTGTCTTATGAGGAGATGTTGAATAGGCTGGGCCTACACTTGAAGGAATATCGAAGAATAAGAGGCAACCTTAATGAAAAGTACAAGATTCATAGAGGACTCAACAGGGCTGATGTGGAAACATTGCTTTCCTCTTGTGGGACAGTGTAGAATGAGGGGACATAATCTCAAATTAAGGGTCACACATTTAAGACAGGTGAGAATTTCTTCTCTCAAAGGGTTGTGAATCTTTGGAATTCTTTGCTTCGGAGGGCTGTTGACACTGAGTCGTTGAGCATTTTCAAGGCTGAGATAGACAGATTTCTAATCAGTGAGGGAATCAAGAGTCATGGGGAAAAAAGCAGCCTGATCTCATTCAAATTACATTCATGTCACATATAATAGTCAATGGGGAGCAAACTCAATCGTCTGAATGGTGTACATGTGGTCTTATGTGCAAGGAAGAGAACAAGATGACATGAGATATTTTTGCAGAGAGCCAGCATGTCATAACAGACTGACTGGCCTCCTTCAGAACCACATTCATTTGATACAACATAGTCAATTACAAAATTAAAAATCACACAACACTAGGTTATAGTCCAACAGGTTTATTTGGAAGCACTAGCTTTCAGAGCGCTGCTTCTTCATCAGGTGGTGGTGGAGGAGCAGCGCTCCAAAAGCTAGTGCTTCCAATTAAACCTGTTGGACTATAACCTGGTGTGGTGTGATTCTTAATTTTGTACCCCCCAGTCCAACACCGGCATCTCCAAATCATAGTCATCCATATATAGATACAAATATAGCATTTAAACTGTAGACAGCAATAGTCTGAAAAATTTGTGATGAGATAGTTCCATTATTCTTTTTTTGGTCATGAATGGTAAGCTATAAATGTAATTTTTCCATGATATACTTCCCTGTGCTTCTTTTGTGTAGTACCAAGAGATTTTTCATGTGACCTGTACATGTAAATATGGCTTTCATTCATCATCAAATCTGAAACACACAATCTCTAGCAGAAGGGAACACAAGCATCCGCTCAGATTACCTGTTCAAATTGTTTGGTTAAATTAAAGGCCTTAACTGTGGCAGGATCATGAGTATTACCATTGAGGTGTGATAAGAATTAACATTCATACCTTTGTACTGGGTGGTCTGATCTTTTCCAACATCACTCTGGGCAATAATTAGGGACTGAAATTTCTGTCTATCTTGAAATAATTTTTTAGGATTTTTATTGCCACCTTCTCCCTCCCTTAGCTCTATCACTTAGTTTTAAGTATATGCCACCTTTAAATTTAATCTGCTTGGTTACATAGCCACATTTGTCCAAATTGGCATTTTGAGCTGTAAATAGTTATGCAAATAAATTGACAGGAAAATTGCAAGGGTTTTGCATATTAACATTCTGTCTGGATCTTCACTAGTTCTTAACCTTTTGGGACTGAAATAAAGCAGTACCTAAAAACAAAAATCATTCCCATATCTTTCAGTTGAATCACCATGACAGCATAATGAAAACCAGAAATTAACCAGGTGAATATAGATAAGTATATTGTAAACTAACATTTACTAACAAAATGTATTGCACTATCAGTGCAGCAAAGTGCAATGCATAACGCTAAATCTGAACAACTACAATGGACAGGATGGATGTTCTAGACTGCCAATTACTATTTGTGAGTGTAACTCAGTGATAAAATATTTGAATACAAATTAACAGTTTCAAATCCAATTACCCCATAGCCTTTCTAAGTGCTTTAGTTGGGAGTTATGCAGTAAGTCTGTTTCACCTGAATTCGCAGGCCCTTTGTTTAATTGTGAGATATTCTTTGCCAGTTGGACAAATTACTTTCATGCCACATACATTGTTCATGTGCTTACACTGGAAATGAGAATTAGCTAACTTGTAAAGCATTAAAAAAGGTTTTTGTAAGTGTAAATAATGAATAACTGCCCCAGTGGTACACATTTAAAATAATTGGCTCAGGCAACAAGAGAAATGAGGAGATTATTTTTATTACAGTGAGTTGTTGTGATCGAGATTGTATTTTCTGAAATGCAGTGGCAGCAGCTTCAATTGTAACTTTCAAAAGGAAATTGAATCTATACATATGAAAAGGAAAATATTGCAGGACTACATGGAAAGACAGGGGAATCAGACTAATTGGATTACTCTCCCAAATGGCCAACACATCAACTTGAGCAATATAACTTCCTTGTGTGGTGTAATCTTCAAAGGTTCTGTACAGCCATGACATTATTCAGCAATATGAGACAAATATTTACAAGATAAAAATCTAATATTTGAACATTTACTGATTTCGATTCATCAGTATAACACAGATAAATTGTGCAATAAACTATGAATATTTTGTGTGCTGTTTGCCTGTTCAATAATTGTGTTGTTGAGGGGATTTATTTCGATTTGAATTCATGAGCAGAAAATTCTGTTCTTCTCCAATTCACCACTAGAGGTGGCTGTTACAACCTGTAAAGATGCACAATGGATATAAATAGCTTATTTGAGAAGAAAGTGGATAAATAAGCTTTGGTTCCAACCAATGTGAAAGTGAACCAATCTTTTAGAAAGACTGAGATTAGCATATCTCCAATAACACCAAGAGCTGTCAGTGTTTTCACGTGAAGGGGTTTTTGTTCCTGTTGAGCAACATGCTGAGCTATGAAGAAATTTGTTCATGGTTTCTATTTACTCCCAGAATGGTTCTCTGCAGCAACTGAAGGATACCAACATAGTATTTCAGAGCAACATTGCCTCTTGTTTCATTTGAATATTTATTTCTCACTTGAAATAAACATTTTAAAGTTCAAAACTAAATGTAAAAAATCTTTCCACTTAATAATGTTTGTATCAGGTCATTTAACAAAGTAATAATTCCCTTAATGTTATCATTATGTTAACCAGCCAGAAGTTGATGTCAAAGAACAATAGTATCCTGTAAATTATCAAAAACTACTGGACCATTTCTGCTACTTTTCCATGTGTTTTGCAAAACAGCATTGCACAAAGAACTTTTCCTCACCAGTACTTTATTGATGTTATCACATTTTCACATTAATTGCACATTAAACTCGTCATGGAAGTTTTATCTAGTAATTAAAAGCTTACACACTCTTTTAACAATGTAATAGTTGCAAATGAGTATGAATCAGCCTCTCTGGCCCAGAAAATTATAAATGTGGCCTCTCGCATCTCCAAAAGTTAAATATTTTAAAACTGTAAAGTTTCATTTTTTTTTACTTTTCCTGTTGAATGCTGTATTAATTTGTTTTTTTGTACATAATTTGACATTGCAGACACACAGTCAAATACACCCTAATCCTCAGTATTTCCTCTAGATTTTTTTCCCCAATCTTTAAACTGCTGAAACTGGTTATGGAAATTACCCTGTATCCCAACATTATAAAAGGTCCTAAATTTCTTGTCACTCTCACAATGCCATGTTAGCTCACATTTACAGTAACTTTGTAGATGAAATGTTTTTGAGTTGAAAGGTATATGAAGAAATCTAGTTAATCAGGCACCTTCCAGAATATTTAAACCACAAAATAAGCATTCAAAAATAAACTGATTTCTGCTTATCTAAGTGCTTTGTTCTAGGCAGAAAGGGAATAATGCGAAGACTTAGTGATGGTTCACATTAAGCGCATTGCTAACACTGAAAAAGAATGCAAAATATTACAGGAAAAAGTTACTTCTGAAGAAATTCCGTTATGGGAAACAGAACATCTAGGAAATTATATACTGAATCGTAAGGTTCATAAGAGCGAGGTGGAATAGAGTGAACTTGGGGTACAGTTGGCAGAATACAGAGAGCTGTGATGCTGACATGACTCAAGCAGAATCAGAGTTCCATAAACTCGCTCCCGAACAAGACTTTAGGTTAACTTACACCATTTGGAGGTTCAAGAGGTCAACTCATTGCCACCTCCTCAAGAGCAACTAGGGATGGGCAACAAATGCTGGTCTGGACAGGCATTCCCACATCTTGTGTTAACAGTGTTGCTTGAATACATCCAGCATGCTATTCACCTACTTTTTCCAGTGGAGGGATTGCTTCCTGCACCCGTTTGCATTGGCGCAAAACAAGTCCTACACCAGTCAGTTTTTAAGCTGACAAATAAAATTCATTTCACTCCCAAAGAAAATTTAGTGCCCTACTATGTTCTGTTCTACTTTGATTCCTCATTGAAGAGCAAACTTTAAAAACACAGAACAAATGATAGTTACAACTGATAACACTTTGGCTTTGTTCTTTGTGCAGCGAAGATTGGACTTGAACCAAATTGCGTCCCTAAAATTAATTTGTTCAGGAAATCTTAGGTCCAATTTGTCCATAATGTTTACAGCATCACCTATTTGCCTTTGTAACCCTCTTTTCCTATTCACTGAAATGCTACTAGTTTAATGCGAAGCTTGTGAGTATCTACATAACACTTGACCCACATTGAAAGGTGTTTTATTGGATACAAGCTTCTGAAATGACTTCTCCAACTTGGAGCTAAAGATATTCAGCCAAATTTAGATTTCTGCCTTTCTCCACATTTGTAAGAGCCTTAATATTAAGGGTATAATTTCAATATGGTTTCTCATAATAGAATAACTTTACAATTCATCACATCGTACTGCAACCCATCATCTGTCCATGGAAATCACTTGTTTTTGTAATCCTTTGCATTCTTATTCACTGTTTGCCATGCATTTAATACAAATCAGATACTGAAGCAGCCAATGTTCACGTGAAGCAAGACTTGGATAGCATTCAAATTTGCGTTGATAAGAGACAAGCTCCTACGACTTAAGTGCCAGGCAGTGATCATAGAGTCATAGATCACGGGAACAGACCCTTTGGTCCAAATCATTCACACCAACCAAGTTTCCCAAACTAAACTGGTCCCACTTGCCTGTGTTTGGCCCATATCTCTCTCAACCATCTCCAGCAAGAGAATATCTAATGTTCTCCCTTGGATTTTCAAAGGTGTTATTTTCACTGAAACCATCATTATTGACATTCTTAGAGTTACCTTTATCCAGAAACTGAAATGGACCATCCAAATAAATACTATTGATAAAAAAGGTGGTCAGAGGCTTGGAATTCTGTGGTGAGTAACTCACTTTTCAACTCTCTGAAGGCCTATCCATCATTTACAGGGCACAGATCAGGAATGTGATTGAATTATCTCATTTGCCTAAGGTAAGTGCAGCTCCAACAACACTGAAAGCAACCGCCTTGATTGGTACCCTTTCCAGAACCTTAAATATTAATTCACACTACTACAGGTGCACAGCAGCAGCAATGTGTACCATCAACAAGATGCAATGCAACAACTCACCCTGGATCCTTTGTGGCACTTTCTGAACCTGTGGCCTCTATAACCTAGGAAGACAAAGGACGCAATTGCATGGACACACTACCATCTGCAACTTCCCCTCTGAGCCACATATAATCCTGATTTGAAACTATATCACCATTTCCTTCACTGTATGGATCAAAATCTTGGAACTCCTCCTGAACAGCACTGTGGATGTATCTACACCACATGGCAACAAATCCGAGCCTAGCATGCATCTAGACCTTATGAAAGAATAAAAAGAAATCCTGAAGGAGACTGGATGTCTGGGCCAAGTCCTACTGGATGGATTACTCGCAACATTTGGCAGTTTCATCATCAACTTTAAATAATGACAGTGCCAATTACAGCTACAGTAAGAGTTCCTTACTCTCCATTTGGAAAAGCCACTTCACTACAGCTCCAAAATGATTCAGTGAAGGCATTATGTTCATAAATTACGCTCATTCAGTACTGCAATGTCAAATGGTAAATAAGTCTCTTTAGTTTTCACTTACTTTTGCTTACATTTCTACCAATCTTCTCTCATTGTCATCTATAAGAAAGTCAATTTCCTCTATCAATAAAATATTGCTTTAGTTGACCCAGTTCCTTTCACTTCGCATCTGACAGTTTCAAAAATTGTCATCTGTTGTCTCAAATTCCATTAGCAGGACATCCAAATGCGATTACGTATGCTTAGCTTTGCCATAGCTGTTGAATTTGCACATTACACAGTTGGTTTGGCAAATATTTCACAATTTGTGCAGTTAAAGTGACTAGTTAATGGACAAAAGACCATAGAAACTGCCGTATCAAAGTTAAGTGCGCATTTACCTGTAAACTTGTGCCAAAGTTGGTGCAGGAAGGAAGCTGGAATAACAACAATTCATATTTATTTGCTGCCTTTAAAGTAGAAAAATGTCCAAAGCTGCTTCCAAATCAGACAGAAATTTAAAACTTAAGTGTCTTAAAATATGAGTGAGAATTCCCACTTCAGGTGACTCTCTGTGTGGAGTTTGCACATTCTCCCCATGTCTGCGTGGGTTTCCTCCCACAATCCAAAAATGTGCAGGTTAGGTGAATTGGCCATGCTAAATTGCCCGTGGTGTTAGGTGAAGGGGTAAATGTAGGAGAATGGGTCTGGGTGGGTTACACTTCGGCGGGTCGGTGTGGATTTGTTGGGCCGAAGGGCCTGTTTCCACACTGTAAGTAATCTAATCTAATCTAAGTCTAATCTAATCTAATATAATCTAATTGAAAAGACACAAAGATTTTTGTGGAAATTCTATTCCAGAGCATAGGCTTGAGGGTTAAAGGCACAGAATCAGTGCTGTGGTCAAGGTTTAAGGATGCACAAGGAGTCAAAATTCTAGAAATTGTAATTTTTGCATGGTTATAATACTGCAGAGATGGAGAAGTAATGAGGAATCTTAGCATAGGATTGGAACTTCTGAAATTGAGGCATTGGTGGACCATAGACCAATGCAAGTTAGCAAGAACAGGGTCAATGGGTGAACAGGACATGTGCAAGTTAAGATGCAGGCAGCGGCATTGTGGTTGAGTTGAAGTTTACGGAGTGCGTGAAAGGTAGGCTTACCAACACAGTACTTGAATAGGTGAGTCTGGAGATAACAGCTGGAATGAGGATAGTCTCAGCAGCAGATGGGTTGAGGTAGGTGTAGAGATTGTTGCATTGGTAGAACCAGGGGTTTCGATAATAGCAAGGACTAGGGGTTGGAAGCTCAACTCACGGTCAGATAGCATGCCAAGATTCCTAACAATTTGGTTGACCTTGAGATAGTGGTCAGAGAAAGCAATAGAAACAAAAAGGATTTTTTTCCCATGGCAACTGAAGACAATAGCTTCTGTGTTTACAATGTTTAATTAGAAGAGGTCTTGCATATCCAGGTCTGGATATCAGAGTGGCAGTCTGACAACAAAGGTGTCATGAATTAGGTGCAGGAGATGATAGTGAGGGAGACTGTGCATCATCTCAAAAACTGCGAATACGTCACACATCTCATCCACATAAGGTCACATAACTTGGACTATAACAGAAAAAAAAATTGCCTTTCACATAACATATTTTACAAGATCAGCAATTCTTAAAGCACCTTACAACCAATGAAGAGCATTTGAAGCGCTGTCCCTGTTGTAGGAAACACAGTAATAAGCAGCTGTACAGTGAGCTTTCAGAAACAGCAAACAAATACCCAATTAGAGTGCCCTTTTTAACACTATGTAATAATCTGCATGGAGAGGAAGCTGTAAGTTTCAGTCTTATTGCAGTGATGCAGGAAATGACTCCCAGCATTTAAGATATTTTATGTTGCATTCCTTCTACAGTGAGATCCTGCCCCTGATCGTAATACATGTGAGCTGGAGATAGTTCCCCTTCTCACCCACTGCCTGATAACAGTTCCATTTTCACAGCAGTTTTCAATAGAGATCGTGAAATTGTTGATATGCATCTGCTTTAGTCCTTCAGGCTCTCTTTTCATTTTCAGTCTCGTCCCACTCTCTCAACAGCATATTATCAGCACGTTGATCTTATTTCCTGAGAATTTCATTGCATATATTAAAGAATACTGGAAGGGGTGGTCAAAGATCATGAATGCTGATGGGAGAGAATATCCCTTCTGAACAGATTATATTTTAAACATTACATGCATGTAATCCTTAATTACATTTAGCGCTAGAGCTCATTAATGTGAAGGGGAGATCATTGGCCAGAAAATTCTGGACAAAGACTGAGGCAATGTTTATCTGCACAGAACTAATTGAATATATAAAAAGAAAACTCATTTTGTTAGCTGGATGACTCATTCTGCTGGCTGGAATTTAAATGCAGTGTTTGATATATGTCAATTTTTTTCTTGCAATTGTGTAGCCTGTCAAATAAAGTATATTCCAAAGATTATGTTTAATTGCTGAGTATACACTTTTATTGCTCTTCCATAGGCTCAACACCGGCATTTGCAGTACCTGTACTGGGTTACTTATCAGCCTAGTATCCAGGTCTTGCTGTTTTCAGGAATAGAGTCGAGAGTGTAGTGTTGGAAAAGCACAGCAGGTTAGGCAGCAACCGAGACCATGAGAATCGACATTTCGGGCATAAGCCCTTCATCAGGCCTCCTGATGAAGAACTTATGCCCAAAACGTTGATTCCCCTGCTCCTTGGATGCTGCCTGACCTGCTGTGCTTTTCCAGCACCACACTCTCGACTCTGATCTCCAGCATCTGCCGTCCTCACTTTCTCCCTGTTTTCAGGAACAGATTGCTTAATTATCTAAAAAAAAGTGAATTATTTTGATACAATGTGCATCAGCAAACATTCCCACTTCTAAACATACGTTGGACAAATGTTACAACACAGCGGGTCCATCCAAGATGCAAAATAGTGCTTCCTGCTTCAACCGACATCAGTGTGAGACCTGTGTGAATTGATGGCCTTTGAAAAGCTGATTTCCTGAGTTAAAAGGCAATGCACAAGTCAAGCTTCAAAGCCTGGAGTAATCAATCTCACAATTGGAAAGTTGACTGGTCAGTTTGGAATAATTTTACACGTTGAAACTATATAAAACACCTAATGCCCTGAAACAAATGCACAGGAAAGCAACCTCAGAGGGGAGTTTTGACTAAAGGGAGGCCAAAGGGGAAAGGGAAATTAAACACTGTTCTGCTGGAAAAGTGTCACATAAGAGGTGCCAAAATCACAGAAGTCTTGAGGAATAAGGAACTTTCCATTTTCCTCCCAAAATCCTATTGTTCTCTGGTGCCAACCTGGACAAGGAAACACTATCCATTCAATTGTAGAAGCCATTGTGGTGCTGGACCTGATTTAAAGTGTTAACCTCTTTGCTTTATTAACAAGGAACTCAAACAAAGGGCAAAAATGGTAGAGCACAGATATTGAAACATTTTTTAATATGAGTATTCTTTTAGAGTCATAGAGACGTACAGCACATAAACAGACCCTCAGTCCAACTCGTCCATGCTGACCAAATATTCCAAATTAATCTTGTCCTATTTTCTAGCACTTGGCTCAAATCCCTCTAGGCCCTTCCTATTCGTATACCCATCCAGATGCCTTTTAAATGTCATAATTGTACCAGCCTCCACCACTTCCTCTGGCAGCTCATTCCATACATGCACCAACCTCTGTGTAAAAATGTTGCACCTTAGGTCCCTTTTAAATTTTTCCCCACTCACCCTAAATCTTTGCCATCTCCTTCTGGACTCCCTCACTCCAGGGAAAAGATCTTGTCTATTTACCCTATCCATGCCCCTCATTTTATAAACCTCTGTAAGGTACCTCCTCAGCCTCCAATGCTCGAGGGAAATCCAGCCTCTCCCTATAGCTCAAGTCTTCCAATCCTGCCAGCATCCTTGTAGATCTTTTCTGAACCCTTTCAAGTTTAACAATATCCTTCCTATAGGAGGAGCAGAATTGCACATAATATTACAAAAGTGGCCTAAACTAATGTCTTGTACAGCTGCAAATGACCTCCCAACTCCTATGCTCAATGCTCTGACCAATAAAGGAAAGCATACCAAACACCTTCCTCATTATCTCTATCTACCTGAGACTTCGGTTTCAAAGAACTATGACCCTGCACTCCAAGGTCTCTTTGTTCAGCAATAGTCCCCAGTACCTTACCATTAGGTGTATGAGTCCTACCCTGATTTGCTTTTGCAGGACCTCACACTTACCTAAATTAAACTCAATCTGCCACTCCTAGGCCCATTGGCCCATCTGATCAAGACTCCGTTGTACTCTGGGGTAACCTTCTTCACTAGGAGAAAGTGAGGACTGCAGATGCTGGAGATCAGAGCTGAAAAATGTGTTGTTGGAAAAGCACAGCAGGCCAGGCAGCATCCATGAACAGGCGAATCGACGTTTTGGGCATAAGCTCTTCTTCAGGAATCATTCCAGCAACACATTTTTCAGCACTAACCTTCTTCACTGTCCACTACACCTCCAATTTTGGTGTCATCTGCAAACTTATTAACTATACCTCTTATGTTCACATCCAAATCATTTATATAAATGACAAAAAGTAATGGACCCAGCACTGATCCTTGTGGCACACCATTGGTCACAGGCCTCCAGTCTGAAAGGCAACCAGGCAAAAGCGAGGACTGCAGATGCTGGAGATCAGAGTCTAGATTAGAGTGGTGCTGGAAAAGCACAGCAGGTCAGGCAGCATCCAAGGAGCAGGAAAATCAACGTTTTGGGCAAAGGCCCTTCATCAGGAATGGCAACCCTCGACCACCACCCTTGCTCTTCAATCTTTAAGTCAGTTCTGTATCCAAATGGCTAGTTCCCCCTGTATTCCATGCGATCTAACTTTGCTAACCAGTTTACCATGAGGAGCTTTGTTGAATGCCTTACTTAAGTCAAAATAGATCATGTGCACTGCTCTACTGTCATCAATCTTCTTCATTACTTCTTCAAAACACTCAGTCAAGTTCGTGAGAAATGATTTCCTATGCACAAAGCCATGTTGACTATCCTTAATCAGTCCTTGTCTTTCCAAATACATGTAAATCATGTCCCTCAGGATTCCCTCCAACAACTTGACCATCACCGATGTCAGGCTCACTGGTCTATAGTTCTCTATCTTTTCCTTACCAGCTTTCTTAAATAGTGGCATCGTGTTAGCTAACCTCCAGTCTTCTGGCACCTCATTTGTGACTATCGATGAAACAAATATCTCAGCAAAGGGCCCAGCAATCACTTTCCTTGCCTCCCACAGAATTCTAGGGTACACCTGATCAGGTCCTAGGGATTTATCCATCTATATGTTTTTTAAAACATTCAGCACCACCTCCTCTGTAATGCGGACATTTTTCAAGAAGTCATCATCTATTTCCCCATGTTCTACACTTTCCATGACCTTCTCCACAGTAAACACTGATGCAAAATACTTATTTAATATCCATCTCCAGCAGTTCCATACATAGGCTGCCTTGCTGATCTTTTAGGGGCCCTATTCCCTCCACAGTTACCCTTTTGTCCTGAACATATTTATAAAAACCCTTTGGATTCTGCTTAACCCTACTTGCCAAAGCTATCTTATGACTCCTTTTTGCCCTTCTGATTTCCCCCTTAAGTCTACTCTTACTGCCTTTATACTCTTCTAAGGATTCACTCGGTCTATCCTGTCTATACCTGACATACGCTTCCTTCTATTTCTTGACCAAAACCTCAATTTCTCTAGTCATCCAGCATGCCCTACAACTATCAGCCTTGCCTTTTACCGTAACAGGAATATACTGTCTCTGGACTAGCATTATCTCATTTTTGAAGGCTTCCCATTTTCTAGTTGTCCCTTTACCTGCAAACATTGGCCCCAATCAACTTTTGAAAGTTTGTGTCTAATAATATCAAAATTGGCCTTTCCCAAATTTACAACTTTAACTTCAGATCCAATCTATCCTTTTCCATCACTATTTAAAAAATAATAGATATATGGCCGCTGGCCCCAAAATGCTTCCTGACCAACACTTCAGTCAGTCACCTGCCCTGCCTTATTTCCCAAGAGCAGGTCAAGTTTTGCACCTTCTCTAGTAGGTACATCCACATACTGAATCAGAAAATGTTCTTGTACACACCTAACAAATTCCTCTCCATCTAAACCCTTAACACTATGGCAGTCTCAGTCTGTGTTTGGAAAGTTAAAAATCCCCTACTGTAACCACCCTATTACTCTTCAGATAACTGAGATCCCCTGTCAAATTTGTTTCTCAATATGCCTCTGACTATTAAGGGGTCTATAATACAATCCCAATAAGGTGATCATCCTTTTCTTATTTCTCAGTTCCACCCAAATAACTTCCCTGTATGTATTCCCAGGAATATCGTCCCTACGTATAGCCATAATGTTATTCCTTATCAAAAATGCCATTTCCCCTCCTCTCTTGCCCCCCACTTTCTATCCTTCCTATAGCATTTATAGCCTGGAACTTTAAGCTGCCAGTCCTGCTCATCCCTGAGCCACATTTCTGTAATTACTATGATACTCCAGTCCCATGTTCCTAACTATGTCCTAAGTTTGTATGCCTTCCCTGTTAAGCCTCTTGCATTGAAATAAATGTAGTTTAATTTATCAGTCCTACCTTTTTCTCTGCTTTGTTCCTGCCTTCCCTGACTGTTTGACTTGCTACTTTTCTCAACTATTCCAATCTCAGCTTGATCTCTTTCCTCACTATCTCCCTGGGTCCCATCCACCATCTTACGAGTTTAAATCCTCCTGAATAGCTCTAGCAAGTCTCCCTGCCAATACATTAGGCCTCTTCCTATTCAGGTGCAATCTGTCCTTCTTATACAGGTCACTTCTATCCCAGAAGAGATTTCAATGATCCAAAAATGTGAACCCTTCTCTCCTGCACCAGCAGTTCAGACACACATTGATCTGCTTTATCCTCCTATTCCTACCCTCACTTGCTCATAGCACCTGGAGTAATCCAGATATTACTATCCCTGAGGGCATCCTTTTTAAATTCCTGCCTAATTTTCTATATTCTCCCTTCAGAATCTCATCCTTTTCCCTTCCTATGTCTTTAGTTCCAATGTGCACAACCAGGCTGTGCTGGTCCCTCTCCCCTTTAAGAACATTCTATACCCTATACGAGATATCCTTGATCCTGACATCAGGGAGGCAATGTACCATTCTGATTTCTCACTGCTGGCTGCTGAAATATCTGTCTGTGCCTCTGACTAGATAGTCCCCTATTACAATCGATCACTTGTAACCTACATACCGCTCATTACATTAAAGCCAGTCTTGGTACCTGAAACTTGACTGTTCATGCTGCATTCCCCTGAGAATCCATCACCCCTACATTTTTCAAAACAGCATACTTGTTTGAGATGGGGATAGCCACAGAAGACTCCTGCACGACTTGCCTACCACTCTTGTCTCTGTGGTTTTTCTCCCTTCCTATAACTGCCATCCATTACACCCGCTAGATCCTGTAAGTTCCTCATTGCCTCTAACAGCCACTCCGACCAATCTATGTGACCTGATCGGATTCGCAACCAAAGACACTTCCTGCAGACGTAACCATCAGAAATATGGAAACTCTCCCTAAACTCCCACATCTGACAGGAAGAACACATCACTCTATTAAAGGCCATCTTTGCGCCTTAACAATCTACAGATCCAGAAATCACACCATCTTATTGCTCTAAAAAACACTGTTCCAGGCTAACTTAGTACATTTGCTTTATGTTTTTAAAATTTAATCAAGAGACAGATCTCAATAAAACATATCAAAAAAGAACCCACTCTACCTACTATTATAGATTTACAGCAAGGCTACATTTAGAAGCTATGCACTTAGCTTCTCCAGTGCTGTGAGCTCTCCCATACAGGTTTCTCCAATGTCAGCTGTGAATTTTGCTGTTTCTTAATTTTTCTTAGACGCACTCCAATGTCCAGACATACTTGACCTCAAACAGCAAAGGCAATAACTGTGCAGATTCACTGCTGTGTCAGACAGCAGTGTAGGTTTCTTTCTCTGACCATGTGGTCTCCACCTTTGTCTGTCTTCCTCTTTTTTTGAAGTGCCATTATGTTTTTTCCCCAAAGTTCCAAAATAATGCAACAGCTTATAAAACAGTAATTACTGCTCCTGGAATTTGAGGAAGTCACCTCCAACATCTAAAATACCTCAAAAAAGGATCAGCTCTTATAGCTATAATTTCTCCTGTTGTCCATCTTGGATTATCCAGAATTGTTTAATCTGTTATTGTTTTAATCTCAATATCTCTTCATCCTCAAAGAACCTACGGAAATAATTTGCAGTAAACTATTTTTTTAAGCTGTTTAAAAAAAAGCTTGCCTGCTGGTCTTCTTACCTTTAATTGTTGCAAGTTAAAAGCGACCTTCAAAAACTATAAAAATCTCCAATTCACCAATAATATGATGGACATGTTTTGTGGTCATGACATTATTCCATTGGGAAATCACTTCCTTTTACATGGTCCTGCGTCCAGGTCTATATTCTCCTGTTAAATGTACAATATAAGACAACGTGCAACATCTACCAGATACACTGCAGTCATTCACCAAGGCTCTTTCGATAGCACTTTGCAAATCTTTGACCTCAGTGTTTAGGAGAATAACAATAACTAATACATGGGAACACCAATACTGCAAGTTCTTCTCCAAAACATTCACCATCCTGACTTTGACTAAATTGCTGTTCCTTCAGTGCCACAAGATCAAAACCCTGGAACTCCCTAACATTGTGGAGAAACTTATATGGATTGCAGTGGTTTGAGAAGGCAAATTATTCCACCTTCACAAGGGTAACTAAAGATGGGCATTAAATTCTGGCTTAGCTAGCAATGTCCATGTCCCATGAATGCTTGTTTTAAAAAATACTTGATCATTTTTCTTCGGATTTTCTGACTCTTGTAGAATATTTCAGAGAGATGAGTGTGTTCTCTTCTGTAGTGTTTATGTCTTTCTTGGTGATGCAGGAGAAATGCCATTGTCTGTGATGATTTCATTAAGCATTTTTCCATGTGTGTAGCCTCTGGTCTTGGGATAGAAAATCATAAAAACAGACCTTGAAGGACTTACATCTTCTGTCTTTTAAAATTCTTTATTTGATATTTGTTCGGATGTAAATTTGATGCTCAGTAAAAAGATACTGTGACTAGTAACCAAAGAAAAATTTGATCAAAGACGTAGTTTTGTACAAGGTTCCTAAAGAGAGGAAGAAAGAGAGAGAGGGAGAAAGAGAGAGACACAGACACACACAAAGAGGTTAAGAGGTTGACCTAATTTCTAAGCTTGGGTCTAAACAATGTTCAGGCCAAGAGGAGTACAGAGATTTTGAAAGTTTATAGCCTTGGAGGAGGTCACAGAGGTTAAATGGGGTGAGGCAACGGAAAGATGTGAAAGCCAGGATGAAAATTTTAAAATCAAAGTGTTTCTGGATGGGAGCCTAAGTAGGCCACTGAGCAGAGGGTTGATGGTTTAATGGAACTTTGAGTTAGTAAATAGACAGTTGAATTTTGGAAGTTTGAATTCACAGACTATAGAAGGTCATAGACTGACTCAAAGACTGTTAGAATGATCAAGTCTGAAAGTAATGTAGACATGAACATGAACATTTCAGAAACAGATGAGCTGAGCATGAGTGAATTCCAGTAACTGTATTAAGGTAGATGTAGGTGAGCTTATTATTAAAGAGGAAAAAGGGATAGCAGCTCAGCTCAGGATCAAGAACAGGCTATCAATTTTGAAATAAGTCAAGCCTTCAGACAGGCTAGCAAAAGGGATGAAGTCAGTACATAGGGAATAGAGGTTATGGAGGAGATCAAATATAATGGCTTTGATCTGCCCAATATTTACTGGGAGGAAATCTCTGCTCAGATCAAACAGTGTCACATGTCAGAGACAAGGGACTGAGAGGTATAGTGCTATCACAGAACTGGCTATCATTAGTTTCTACGTGGAACCAATGTGGGAATGGGACAGGATGCAATGCAGGAGATTCTCTGAATGTGACTGGATAGATAAGAATTGAGAACCACACAAGGCTGTTCCACCATAGACAAAAGAGATGAAGTGCCAGAGAAGGACGATCAATGGTGTCAAAAGTTATTGACAGATTGAGAAGCATGAGGAGAATTAGTTTTCCACTCTGAGGTTGACTTAGGATGTCATTTATGAGTTTGATGAGAGCAATTTCAGTGTTGTGGTGGGTGGAAACCTGTTTTGAGAAGTTCAAGGATGAACTTGTGAGAAAGATTAGTACAGATTGAATTTCAGTTCATAAGGAGGCAATAATGAGTGCCTCATTACATCTGTGCAAGATGCAGGGAGGCACATTGGGAAGTTATAGGATTTTCAAAAGAGAGATAAGAATGGAATAGAGGCAGGAGAGTGGAATAGTATAGGACTGGATAGGGATTTGTTTAGGACAAATACTTAATGGAAGATTCTGCAGCTGTCTTAATTAGTGATCATTGTAATGGATTATTATGTTAAGTTTTGTCTTTGAAACTGAGCATCTGCAACACTAGATCTATACCATCAATGTGTCTGCTATCTCAGTGACCCATTCTTTGGAGTTCCTTATGTTGAGTATCAAAAACTTGAGTCAAACAACTTGAAGCCATGAAGCCAATAAAGTTGTAACTGAAGTCAACAAGAAGGAAAAAACAGAAGACAGTTGAAAGTAATTCTTCCAAAGTTCACAGATTTGTTATTGAACTTTGAAGTGTATATGCTGAAATCAAGATTTACTGGAGAGATGATTGGGGATCTAATTCTAATCAGGAAAGCGTATTGCAGAATTATTTATATTAAGCTTTAGGCTTTCTGCTCTTTGAATTCTGAAGTAAGTAAGAATGAAAAACTTGCAATTATATTTCGTAACTTCAGGGTTGATCCTCTGGGAGTTAGGTGAGGCAGTGTTGGATTTTGATCATAGGAGGAGAGAACTAATTTGAGGATTGGAGGAGGTTATTCTTTATTCATTCATGGGTTGTGATCATCACTGTCTGGGCCAGCATTTATTGCCTGTCCCTTGAGAAGCTGCCCTTGAGAAAGTGGTGGTGAACTGTCTTCTTGAACTGCTGGAATCCATTTGGTTTAGGTGCATTCCACAATGACATGAGGGATGGAGGTCCAGGATTTTGACCCAACAACACTGAAGGAATGACAATATATTTCCAAAATGGAATGTTGAGTGGCTTGAAGAGGAACTTGCACATGGTGGTGTTCCCATGTTTTTGTTCACTAACTCTCCTTCTTAATGGTAATGATTGGGGGTTGAAAGGTGCTATCTCAGGAGAATTGGAGAATTTCTGTAGTCTGCCTTATAGATGATACAATTGCTATTACTGAGCACTGGTGGTGGTAGAAGTGAATATTTGTGAATGTGCTGCCAATCAAGCAGGCTGCTTCATCCAACTGGTATCCTAGATGGAACTGCACTTATCCATGAAATTGGGAAGTATTCCTTCACAGTCCTTACTTGTACCTTGCTAATGTTGGACTGGCTTTGGGAAGTCAGGAGCAGAGTTACTTGTATCAGAATTCCTTGCTGCTGACATGGTCTAAGAGACACAGTAATTATATGGCTCATCCAGTTCAGTTTCTGGTCAATGGCGCCCCTCAGGCTATTGATAGTGGGGACTTCAGTGATAGTAATGCCACTGAATGCCAAGGGGTGATGATAAGATTCTCCTTTGTTTGAGATGATCATTGCCTGGCACATGTGTGACGCAAATGCTACCACTTATCAGCACGAGCTTAGATATTGTCCAGATTTGTTGCATTTGGACAAGGACGGCTTCAGTATCTGAGGAGTCACAAATGGCACTGATTATGGTGCATTCATTGGTAAACATCCCTACTTCTGTCCTTATGACCCATGCAGGTCATTGATGAAGGCAGCTGAAATGGTTAGGCTCAGGACACTGCCCTGAGGAAAGCCTGAAGTGACGTCCTCAAGCTGAGATGACTGACCTCCAATAACCAGAACTATCTTTGTGCTGGGTATGACACCAACCAGCAGAGAGATTTCCCCTTTGATTCCCATTGAATCTAGTTCTGCTTAGGAACTGTGATGCTACATTTAGTCAAATGTGGCCTTCGCATCAGGAACTGTCACATGCACCTCTCCTCTGAAATTCAGCTCTTCTGTCCATATTTAAACAAAGATTGTAATGAGGTCAGAAACTGTCTGATGTATTGCAGAATGCAAACTGTGTAGTGAACAGGTTATTGCTAAGCGAGTGCTGCTTGATTGCACTGTCAATGACACCTGCCATCATTTTACTGATGAACAAAAGCAGACTGAGGGGAAGTAATTGGTCAGGTTGGATTTATCCTGTCTTGTGTGTACAGGACATACCCAGGCAATTTTTCACATTGTTGTGTAGATGCCAGTGTTACAGCTATACTGGAGTAACTAGGGTCAGGACTTGGAAAATTTTGGATCACAAGACTGGAAAGTTGTCAGGGCTCATTACCTTGCAGTATCCAGTGCCTCCAGACATTTTATGCTGTACATGGAATGAATCAAATTGTTGAAGACAGGCATCTATGATGCTGGGAACTTCTGTGGGAGGGATCATTGAATTGGAACTTCTGGCTGAAGATTGTTGCAAATACTTCAGCCTTAACGTTTGCACTGATGTACCACTGAGGATGGGGATATTTGCAGAGCCTTCTCCCCCAGTGAGTTGTTTAATTGTCCACCACCATTCACGGCTGGATGTGGTAGGACTACAGAGCTTAGATCTGATCCACTTGTAGTGGAATTGCTTTGCTCTGTCCATCATTTGCTGCTTATATCATTGAGGACAAGAGTTGTCCTGTTTTCCAACTTCACCAGGCTGAAACCACACTTTAAGGTTTGGCTGAGGCTGTTCCTGGCTGAGCTGCACTGTTCATTGAACCAAGGTTGACTCCTTGGCTTGATTGTATTGGTAGATTGAGGGATATGTAATGCCATGAGGTTTACAGATATTTTTGGAGCACAATTCTTATTTGGCCAATGGCCCACAGCACTTCTTAAGTTCCCAGTCCTAAGTTGCTGGACAGAGAGTGTTTATTTCAGGGACAAAATTGCAGATGTGGACTTGCATGGTTAAGAGGCATGGTTGACGCGAGGTCAGGTCCCTTGACATACAAAATTTGGGTAGGTGAACAAGCCTGAACAAGCACATGAACCATATGAACACCGCAGAACAACAAACGGGGCAGGAGCAAAACATACATGGCCCCTCAGAACAATCAGAAAGGCTGTTGTAACCCATGGATTCTCTCACTTCATCGAGCATTGAAGAAACCTCAGAGTCTGTAGGTAAAAACAATGACTGCAGATGCTGGAAACCAGATTCTGAATTAGAGGTGCTGGAAAAGCACAGCAGGTGAAGCAACATCCGAGGAGCAGTAAAATCGACGTTTCGGGCAAAAGCCCTTCATCAGGGAACATCTCTGGGACACCCGCACCAATCAACCACACCGCCCTGTGGCCCAACATTTCAACTCCCCCTCCCACTCTGCCGAGGACATGGAGGTCCTGGGCCTCCTTCACCGCCACTCCCTCACCACCAGACGCCTGGAGGAAGAACGCCTCATCTTCTGCCTCGGAACACTTCAATCCCAGGGCATCAATGTGGACTTCAACAGTTTCCTCATTTCCCCTTCCCCTATCTCACCCTAGTTCCAAACTTCCAGCTCAGCACTGTCCCCATGACTTGTCCTACCTACTTATCTTCTTTTCCACCTATCCACTCCGCCCTTCTCCCTGACCTATCACCTTCATCCCCTCCCCCACTCACCTATTGTACTCTATGCTAATTTCTCCCCACCTCCACCCTCCTCTAGTTTATCTCTCAACCCTTCAGGCTCTCTGCCTGTATTCCTGATGAAGGGCTTTGCCCGAAACGTCGATTTTACTGCTCCTCGGATGCTGCCTGAACTGCTGTGCTTTTCCAGCACCTCAAATCCAGAACCTCAGAGTCTGAGATGGACACAGCAGATGTCGCAGCCACCTGAAGAAGGGAATTAATTTCTTTCAAGACACTCTGGGAATAAGAGTCAGACTATGGCTACATGCTGCTTGTGTCTGAAGTTGAGGTGGAGGAACTGGACCCGGTGTGAAAATACCCCAGCAGCAGCTACAAGAAAAACAACAGGCCTAGGTCCCTAGACTTAGAAGAGAAGGTTTGTAATGGTTATAATGAGGTCAGCCAGGTGGACCTCACAAAATATCAGTTTTCTGATTGGGGCTGTTAACTTGGAACAATCAGGGAGCTCTGGCTTACAGATATAATCACGTGTGTCAGAAGTTCTGTTCACTGTGAGAGCTGGCTCTGAGGTAGCCATACCAGTGTCAAGTACTTTGCATGTGTAAATAAAGGGTGATTTAGAGATGGGATACTGACCTGTGTCGAATTATTTCAGAGCGCTGACCTTATTGATGTCAGGGAGGATAGATAAGGCGACCGACAAGGGTCATCTCCCTAAGGTGGGCAAGTTTAAAACTAGGGGTCACATTCTTAAGTTGAGAGGAGAAAGATTTAAAAAGGACATGAGGGGCAACTTTTTTTACGCAACGAGTGGTTTGTGTGTGGAATGAACTGCCCGAGAAAGTGGTGGATGCAGGCACAGTTACATTATTTAAAAGACACTTATATAAGTGCATGAAATGGAAAAATTTGGAGGGATTTGGGCCAGGAGCAGGGAGGTTGGTGGGATGAATTTAGTTTGGGATTACGTTTGGCATGGCCTGGTTGGACCGAATGGTCCGAATCTGTATTGTCTGACTCTGTGCCTCTAAGGAAAAAGCCATGTATCTCATCAGATGGAGCTGTTCAACTTCAAAAGTAGAATCATAACTGGGCTCATGGCCTCATCACAGTTTTTTTAAAAATGCCGATCTGCCTTCTTGAACTAGGTTCATGACATCCCCCCATCCTCCAGTAATGCTGAAGGCTGGCAGGTTGGAGGTGTATTTGGGTCAGGATTCTGACTTTAAAGTTTTAAATGATCCCCATCCTCCAACAACAACCACCACTCCCAGCCTAAAGTCATATATTTTTCTGGCTCAAATCCAACCCACTAGGACAAAGCACGGTGGCTCAGTAGTTAGCACTGCTGCCTCACAGCACCAGGGACGTGGGTTCTATTCCAGCCACGGGCGACTATCGATGTGGAGTTTGCACATTCTCCCTATGTCTGCATGGCTTTCCTCCCACAGTCCAAAGATGTGCAGGTTGGGTGAATTGGCTATGCTAAATTGCCCATAATGTTTAGGGATGTGTAGGTTAGGTGCATTAGCCAGGGGTAAGCATAGGGGAATGGGTCTGTGTGGATTACTCTTTGGAGGGTCGGTGTGGACTTGTTGGGCCGAAGAGCCTGTTTCCACACTGTAGGGATTCCATGACAAGTGAGCAAAGGTTTTGTCAAAGACTTAGATCATCAGAAGTGTCAGAGAGATGGAGCAGGTTAAGGATGGAATTCCAGAGATACGATAGCTGAAGCTGTGGCTGAGTGAATAAAGTTAGGGTTTTGCAAAAGGCCAGATGTGGAGGATAGCAGAGATAGCAGAGATGTGGAGGGTTGTGATGCTGGAAGATAATACAGGGGCTGAAATGGGATAAGGTCATGGAGATACCATGATGAGAATTTAAAAAGCAAAGCATTGCCTAGCTCAGCAGGCACACGATGTTGGGTGAATAGTTTTGATGCAATTGGTGATGTTACATCTGACAATGATCAATCAGTGAATATATGCACATAGAGAAAATTGAAACTACTTGTTCTGACCAACATCAGTTGTTCCCTTCTAGTTTCTGTGAGAGCTGCTATTGATCTATATCTTTAAATACCATGGTAAGCTTGGTTTATTGCTTCAAGCAATGAGGCTGCCTTTTCTCCCTTTAACTTTGATAAATATTCTTGTTTTTTAAAAGCCCCATAAAATTTGATGGCTGCAGATGTAAGGTTATATATAAAAATCCAGCAGATTCATAGTAAATTAATAAAAGAGGAAAGGAACTGAATCAATGAGGTAGCAAGGAGGAGGGTGAAAATAGTAGGCTAAGAAGGAAACTATGGCTTTACACAAAGTGCATGTGTTCTAAAATCACATGGAATAAATGTTGCTTGAAGTGACCGACGTGCATTTGCAGCAATAAATTGACTGTGATGTTTGTACAGACAGCAGTTGCAGATTCTAAGCTTAACTTAAATCAGAAAGCTCTGTTGTTCTGCTGTACTGATGTATCAATCTAGTGATTAAAATATGCCTGTGCTCGCAGGAAAACAAGCTGATGTAGACTCAAATGGAATTAACTATTAGACAAAAAGAGAACAAGTACAAATTGTATGTATAACATAGAAGTATCATGAAGGAGAAAGCTATGCTTGCTTATACATTAATTCTTGTTTCAATGCAAGAGCAGAAGTTGGGGGCGGCACGGTGGCTCAGTGGTTAGCACTACTGCCTCACAGCGCCAGGGACCAGGGTTCGATTCAAGACTTGGGGGAACTGTCTATGTGGCGTTTGCACATTCTCCCTGTATCTGCATAGGTTTCCTCCCACAGTCCAAAGATGTGCAGGCTAGGTGAATTTGCCAAGCTGAATTGCCAGTATTGTTAGGTACGTAAGTCAGGGGGAAAAGGGTCTGGGTGGGTTACTCTTTCGAGGATCGATGTGGAGTTGTTGGGCCGAAGGGCCTGCTTCCACACTGTAGGGAATCTAATCTGATCTAATCAAATATCTCACTAAGTTGCAGAAAACATAATGATGTCAGAACTATATGGTGCACTGCTGGCAGTGACAGAAAGGACAACTTTGGTATGTTTCTTAGCTTTGCAAAGGAGATGAAGAAAAGGATTGATGTGAGTACAGAAACTTTTCCACAGCTGCTGTGACCAACAAGATACACACAATTAAGAATTGCTGCTCATTTTTCATTCAGAAGTCTTGAATCATACAAAGAACATTATGTGATGAAAAAGCTCTATCATTCTGGCAATTATACCGATGGTAATCATGATGCTGTGGACTCACATCTAATCAATCAATCAAATAATTGAGCGTATTTCACTCAGCAAACAGCCATTAGCAGCAATCAAATCTGCTGGATACACATTTTAAATTTTAACATAACCAGCTGTTCAAATGATGGAGGCAGGTTAGCTTCCCATTAAAGATGCTAGATTTCATACTCCCGAGCATGACAATACTTCTGCGTGAAAGCACAGGAAATATATTAGTTTATTCATTGCCACAAATTCCTCCCCTTGAATATTTGCATCCATTATCATTCTGTTTGAGCAGATTAAATAGTGAAGAATCCCACCTCACTCACAGGCGCCCATATCAATTTGTCCTCTTACACTGGTAGCAGGCAGACTCTGTTTACAAACTAAAACCTGGCTACATCTAGCAAGTTGGGTGGCATGGTAACTCAATGATTACTGAGCCTCACTGCTACCTCACAGCACTAGGGACCTGAATTTGATTCCAGTCTTAGGTGACTGTGTTGAGTTTGCACATTCTTTCCATGTCTGTGTGCGTTTCCTTCGAGTGCTCTGGTTTCCTCCCACAGTCCAAAGATATGCAGGTTAGGTGGATGTGCCATGCTGAATTGCCCCATTGTGCATAGGCTCGGTAGATTAGCTAGGGTAAATGTGGGCTTACAGGGATAGAGTTGTGTCCAGATGGAATCGTCTTTGGTGGATCAGTGGACTTAATAGGCCAAATGGCCTCTTTCCACCCTTTAGGGATTCTATAAACTTATGACAAAATATGGTGACAAATAAGTCGCTGAGGTCATCAGCAAACACAATATTTGCCTTGGCTTAGAGGTAGCACTTTCAACATTCAGTTATGGTACATTTTGTTTTTAATCAACCATAAAATGTTATTGCACACCTTTGGAGTAGGGTCTTGAACCCAGTCCCTGGGTAAAGATATTGCCAAAGCAACACAGGAATGCCCCTAAAACTGTGGGAGCCTTACATGATTTGATCATGCAACATTTCCAAATGGAAGCAGACATGCTACTGTTGAGCCATACATACACCTTCTCTTAAGCTTATAGATAATTTAGTATTATGACGCACTTCAGGATTGATGAAACTTTAACCCAGGCCTTCTAGTCCAGAGACAAAAGTACTACCAGTGCAAGACTCCCTATTTCATTTATGTTTGGAGGTTGTGAATTTTAAACTCTGCTCTGAATTGAACAAATTATCTGCAATAATACTTCAGTGCAGTGAAACTACATTCAATGACATCATAGGAAGAAGAATACCAAGTTACTCCCATGGTCCAAAATAGCATTTATTTACCAACAAGAACTTGCTTTTATGAATTAACTTTCATTTAGTTAGGTACTTCACAGGTACTTGAACCAGTGAGCTGCATAAGGAAATGTTAGTACAGATGACCCAAGATTGTCAAAGACTTGGGTACCAAGAAACATTTTAAAGATTATGAAAAAGTTTACAGTGAGAATTGCAAAGCTAAGGCTGCAGCTATATTTAGAAGGATGAGAAGGGATAGCTTATCATGGCATATTTGCATAGGATTCCATTTGTGACTTTGGTAAGAGCTATTTCAAGATTGACAACAATAAATACTGATTGACAAATCTATTTTTTAATTGCTATATTTGGGAAACTGCTGTGCCTTAATTGGCTGTAAAAACACAACAATGACAGCACTTTCAAAATATCATATTGGCTGTGAAATAGTCTGGAATCTCAAGAATAATGCTTAACTATTTGGTTTTTTAATTAGTATAAAAGGGTTGTTTCTTATCTTTTGTGTACAGGTCGATCTGCTATAATACAATAGTTATGTTTCTCTGCAACCTCACACAATAGAAAATATTATAGAAAATTGGCTGTAGAAGATCACTATAGAAAATTGCTATACCTGTTCAGGAGAAAGTTTGCATTATCCAAACAGTGTTCACAATTTATCAATTTCATTATAGCCAATTCGTGTTGACAAAACACACGTTATAACTGTATTATTTGATTTAAAAATTCCTTTATTGGTCAGAGTATTGAGTACAAGAGTTGAGAGGTCATGTTGCGGCTATACAGGACATTGGTTAGGCCTCTGTTGGAATATTGTGTGCAATTCAGGTCTCCTTCCTATTGGAAAGATATTGTGAAAGTTGGAAGTGTTCAGAAAAGATTTACAAGGATGTTGCCAGGGTTGGAGGATTTGAACTATAGGGGGAGGTTGAATAGGCTAGAGCTGTTTTCCCTGGATCATCGGAGGCTGAGAGGTGACCTTATAGAGGTTTATAGAGGTTATTCTGTGCTGTTTAGATCTCTCAAAACAGATAATATTAATGTTGCATAACTGTCCAACCTACGTTTGTTATTTTTGTATGTTTGTCTAGCCTCCGGTGGAACTTCTCCAGATGATGAATGGAAGAAAGCTTTTTTCCTTCTCATTGTGCCTCAGGAAGCTTTGAAGTATACTTTATGTTAGATGACTCATTTGTTGCTTTCAAGACAATAACTGTGACTTACTAAGCAGAAACAGCCCAGTTGTCATATATTATTTACAGAAGCTCTTTACTTGAGAAATGTACATCCAATCAGCAGGAATTGCAGGTTTTTTTTCAGTGTATTACTTACCCTTGGCAGGAAATCAAAATTGTTTGAAAACTTAGTTTTCACCTTTCCTTTAATCAGTTTGCTCATTACTGTTTATAAAAAATCTGCTTCGTATAAATAAGGTCCTGTGCCCATTTCCTGAAATACATTTGATAAAAATCATTCACATTTTTTTTTCACCTCAGGACTTCTGTAGTTCAAGTACAGTTCAGAATGTAGAATAGAACACCATTGTGTGGGTGAGAAATTTAGATCCATTAATATTTGGGCACTGTAAGTGCTCTTTGAACTCCCAGTGCTGCATGTGAAGCTCTGTAGGGTGATTGTGGAAGATGCCATTTTGATGCAAGCTTTAGTATTAGCAATGAATGTTCATCAGATGTATACTGAACAGACAGACTGTGACATAAGTGCCGACTTGGTGCCAACCTTGCATGTTTGAAGCTTAATGGTCCAGTCAATGTCCTCTCTTAACTCCACTTCACTAAAGACAGATTCAACAATAGGAAGGACCCCTGCTCCACCACTAGTTCAAAGGATCACATTTAGAAATTTTGCTGATTGTTTTCTTCTGACTGTTGCTCTTATTCTGCAAGTACTTTCTGCTTTCTTTGGATGTTCCAAGGTGTATAGGTCCACAATGATTCGTGATTCAGGTCCTGAAGTGTCTTTGTTGATATCAAGGCTGTTACACAAACACTTGTTCCCAGACATGAATGCTTCCCTTGAAATACAACATGATATTGAGACGGTAGAGGTCACAAAGTGAAGAACAAACTGTCTCCAGGATATTCAAAGAGCAATTCGCCTGTAGGTCAGGAACAATGTGAGAGGTGTCTGTGCTTCAGTTAAGATGTCCTCACTGAAATATAGAGGTCAGGCAGCATCCGAGGAGCAGGAGAGTCAACCTTTTGGGTTGACAGGACCCTTCATCAGGAAACATCCACTCTCCTGCTCCTCGGCTGCAGCCTGACCTGCTGTGCTTTTTCCAGCACCAGACTTTATTGACTCTGACTCTCCAACATCTGCAGTCTCCTACTCACTGAAATATGCCACCACCTGCTATAGCCACAATGGTAACCTCACATCAGGACAAGGATGACATTGCCAGTAGATATGGAGATGGTACAATGATGAAATTTTATGAGAACTTAGTTGTATCACACAGTTTGCTGCGTACTGTTACAGGAAGCAACATTCGTCAACAGGGTTTCAATTCTGACCAACCAAAGATGATCACGTCATTATACTTACCATGAAATACTAAATAAGTATACAATATCTGTCCAACAATGTTCTGAAAATGTATTTGATGCTTTGTCAGTAATCAATACCAAAACACTCACTGCCAGAACCAGAAGAATAGATTCAAAGAATTTCACAATCCAACAATTCTGCAAAGCAAGCCTGCTTTGTACTTTTTCACAGGATAGTGACAATCTGTTAACTGAAGAATTTGGTTCCTCATAAGGTGATGCATTCATTTAAAAAACTCCTTCAAGAGTAAACTGCCTTCATTTTCTCAAAACTGAAATGTAAGAAAACTCAGGAAAGAAAAATCAATCGACAAGTCTTGATGTCTTGGCTTCTGCACTCTGACCCTTGTCTTGCTTGCAATTTGACATCAGCCATTTACAAATCTTGTGCCCTGACATTTAAAAGGTCTTTTGCTCATGGTCAACTTTTTGGAATCTTTGCTTTTAATCCAGGAGCACACTATTTATTGGAACCATTGTTTGAAAAAGTCTGTTCTTTTAATGCCGAATGTATTTAGATGTTGCTGCATCACTCCAGTTTGTTAGTAATTGCACATTGCAAACTTCAAGCTGCACCTGCTGTCCATTGCTTATTTACCTCAACTGTTTTGCAAAAGCTACCAACTACCAGCTAAAAACCAAATTCTTCAGTTAGTACCAATATCACTAGATTCTGCAAGGAAACCTCAAGAACAATTAGAAGACCGTACTTCTGAATGCTGCTTCACCGAGTGATGGAGCAGACCCGATTTATCATCAGAGAGAAAAGGAACTGAGGATATAACAAATGGAAGATTATTTTTCTTGTTCTGTTGAGTATTTAACCCTTCAACTACCAAGTTTCTAGAAAACAGACAATTGAACTATATTCTGACCAACATAGTTGCCATCTGATTGATACATGATACCTAACAGCAATGTGATTGATTCTTCCATGCTCAGTTAAGGATGGAGACAAGTAACAGTCGAGCAAATGACATCCACATTCACACCCACTGCAGAAACTTTAACTTTAACACAGAAGCACTGGAGCTGCCTCTGGAATGTTTGATCCCATGTAAATCTCTCATCCAATGAATCCAACTGTTCTCAATTTAAATGGGCAGAAGGTAGCTTCACTCTACTTTTTAACAACAAGAATGTTATCGTCATCGTCCTCAAATTGCATTTGCATGCATTTCCATGCGTGCATTAAGGATATTCCATTGATAAAATGTGATGCAAACACAGGTTTTGCACATCTCACAGGCAGTACTATTGTATGTACAATCCATTGCTACTAGTATGTGATGCCTCTGCATGCATGAGAAAACTATGTCTACATATTTTGATTGATGTCATTTGAAAAGTATGAAATACAAGCAGCAGTTTTGACTTGGTGTGGACAGCAAATGTGCGATGGGTGATGTCACATATAAACCAGTAAAATAACCAAAGTTAATCGATGACTTGTTTGAATTATACTTAGTTAGCTATGAGTAAGTTGTCGATCATTGGGGATGGAATCAAACCAGTGGTTCCATGTTAAGGAAGAATTGGAGACGCAATTGTGATATGACGGTCTGGATGAGCTGGCAGCAGGTCTCCTGTACATATAAAAATTCTGCACAAAGTTTTTATATCATTTTGCTTGGAGAAGCTTGCTGTGATGCCTGTGAGGACAGTTAATTTACCTGGTCTACACCTAGTGGATCACTACCTAAAAATTACAATCACTGCAGGTATAGAGGGAGGCTCACATATGAAACAGGTAGGAACTCAAGCCTTCCAACAATACCCAGAGTCAGTAATGACCCCACTCGTAGTGAGAGCGAGATGATGTGAGGCATATCAGTGTATTTGGCCCATGGCTGTCTCATTTCCACCTAAATAGAAAAATTGACATTAGACTGCAGAAAGAGATTTATGTCTTAGGAAACTATTATAACTGATCAAATGTAAAGAATTATTAAGCTGCTTCAGATCAACTTTCAATAATTAGCTGCTCTGTAAATCCATGATGGAGTTTGTGAATTGATACAAAACTGTTCTAAGATGACAAAGAATTTTCCCACTGGCACAAAAGAGTTAAGCTCATGGAAAAGTTATCCCTGTCAGAAATTCCTGAGTATTTCATGAGTAAGTGAAAGGTTTCTTTTTCTGGCAAAATCTGATTGCTCATTTGTGCATCTGAAGTTATTTTTTGTAGTCATCTTTCCGTCAGTACTAAATTTATAGGACAGCGTTAATGTCATAGTTGGGGACAGGTCCAATTTGTTCCTCACTGGAGATTTACAATAATGCGGTAAAAAATTGTAAAATATGTCATCTAATTCGAGAAATTCATGATGATCATTACTGTTGCACTTTTTTTTCACTGTTTTATGACATAGAGTCATAGAGATGAACAGCGTGGAAACAGACCCTTCGGTCCAACTCGTCCATGCCGACCAGATAGCCCAACCCAATCTAGTCCCACCTGCCAGCACCCGGCCCATATCCCTCCAAACCCTTCCTATTCATATACCCATCCAAATGCCTCTTAAATGTTGCAATTGTACCAGCCTCCACCACTTCCTCTGGCAGCTCATTCCATACACGTACCACTCTCTGTGTGAAAACGTTGCCCCTTAGGTCTCTTTTATATCTTTCCCCTCTCACCCTAAACCTATGCCGTTTAGTACTGGACTCCCCCACCCCAGGGAAAAGACTTTGCCTATTTATCCGATCCATGCCCCTCATAATTTTGTAAACCTCTATAAGGTCACCCCTCCGCCTCCAACGGTCCAGGGAAAACAGCCCCAGTCTGTTCAGCCTCTCCCTATAGCTCAAATCCTCCAACCCTGGCAACATCCTTGTAAACCTTTTCTGAACCCTTTCAAGTTTCACAACATCTTTCCGATAGGAAGGAGACCAGAATTGCACGCAATATTCCAACAGTGGCCTAACCAATGTCCTGTACAGCCGCAACATGACCTCCCAACTCCTGTACTCAATACTCTGACCAATAAAGGAAAGCATACCAAATGCCTTCTTCACTATATATGCTTGTATTTAAAATCTAATTATCTCACACTGTCACTTTTCTCTTTAGGAAGTTATTTGAAATGAAGATCTGAAGAAAAAAAAACTTTAAGCCTGGAAGAGGAAATTAAATATTAAATTACTTGAACAGAAGTGCTTGAAACATAATGATGTATGAGTTTCATATAATAGGTATTAGCATATTTACAAAAGATTAAAATATGTTTGCTAGTATTGGTTATTCAAGGAAATCTTACAATAAGCTGAGAAGTCCATTCTCAGGAAAGAAGTCCTATGTTCACTCAGATGTAGTTCATAATGCAATTGAAAATAATTAACAATTAGATTTTGTAGTAGACCACAAGTGATTTAAATTGTATATAATTAGCACACTTTTGTTCTTTGATATATTCCATATAAGCTCAATTAAAGTCATAAAAATTTCACCCTAGAGCACTGACAGTTTTAAAATATTATTAATTAGCAATTTCAATTATACAGTGTCGAAAATTCATATATTATTATGCATCTGGATGGTATCACAACACATCTCCTTGAAATTTCTAAAAAAAAAGTTTGTCTTTGATCAGAGCTCAACAAGCTCTAGGTTCATTTTTCCTGGTGACTCTTGACGTGGAAATTGCACTAACCAGATGGAAGTTAAAATCATAAACTGTGTGGCTGGCAGACACAAAGGAGAGCTGGATTCAAAAAGTGAGCACTCAAAAAGGCACAACATTTTTTTATGTGACAGTGGGAAGAAATGTAGAATTCCAAAAGCTCTTGGGGAAGCCACGTATAACCAAGCTAGAGGGTCGGCATCCTGAAAGTGATGTGAATATCTCGGGCATGTAAAAGAGCTAAGCATTTTAATAAGAGGACCAGATAGGGAACTAGGCATTGGCTGGGTGAAAAGGAACTCTAGTAAACTAAGACTGAATAGATCTGAGTGAAAGAGGATTCATAGAAGAGTTGGTGTTAACTGTAGATATTTTCTAATTAACCTGTTTGAGATATTATTATACACATCTGAATAGGTGGGTCTTGAGCCCAGATCTAGTGGTCCAGAGAGATAGGGATGTTATCACTGTGCTACAAGAGCCCTTTGGTATTAACAAATTTTTTAACCTAGTTTCAAATCAACCTGTTCGAAGCTGTTATTTACACACTTCTGGCACTGCTGGGACTTGAAGTCAGGCCTCCTGGCTCAAGGGTAGGACATTGCCGCTTTATCACAAGAGCCCTTAATGTTAACTGAAGATATTTTTGAATCACATGTTCAGAGATGTTATAACATACTCTGGAGCAGGTGCACCTGAACCTAGGCCTCTTAGGTCAGTATTGGCTTTCCTGAAAATGCCGGACTGTAGTTCTCCATTGGCTTTCATTCTACTGTGACATGCAGGAAGGGGAGTTGGTTAATGCTCTCTTCCTCTTTTATGCCCACCAGGATGTTGTTTATGTGTTTGTGGGTTTCCTCAAGTTTGTTGCATTTTGTGGTGACAAAGATGTCATCCACATAGCAGACCCAAAGCTTAGGCTGGATCGTGGGAAGGGCTGCTCATTCTAACCTCTGCATAACTGCTTTGGCTATAAGTACTGAAATTGATGACCTCTTAGGCGTCCTGTTGATTTGTTTGCATATTTTGTTATTAAAGGTGAAGTGGGTTGTGAGGCACAGGTCCAGTAGTTTGAGGATGCTGACCTTGCTGATGGAGTTGGTGTTGTCAGGTGTTTGCATTCTTGGTTCGTCTAGCAGTGAGGCCAGTGTTTCATTGGCTAGAGTGATGTTTATAGATGTGAATAGGGCCATCACATGGCGAAAGTGAGGACTGCAGGTGCTGGCGGTCAGAGTCTAGATTAGAGAGGAGCAGGAAAATCAGTGTTTTGGGCAAAAACCCTTCATCAGGAATGAGGCAGGGAGCCTCCGGGTTGTGAGATAAATGGGAGGGTGGGGGGGAGGTGGGGCTGGGGAGAAGGTGGCCAAGTGTACAATAAGTGGATGGAGGTGGGGATGAAGGTGATAGGTTGGAGCCCCTATCTTGGTGTCTTTGATGATGTTAAGGAATTCCTGGGTAGAGTGGATGGAGAGGGTTGAGTCTTCTACTAGGTATTTTCGTTTGTGTTCCAGTTCCTTAGCTAGACTGTACGTTGGTGTACCGGGAAGTGAGGCTATGGGTCTGAGGGGAGCACCTTGTTTATGCACCTTCGGTAATCTGTAGAAACGGGGTCCGCTGGATCCGTCGGATTTCATTCCCTGGAGGTTTGCCCTATTAATTTCACCTGTCTTGTGTAGTTTCCTCAGGGTATGTTGTAATGTGGTTTTCTAGCTGTGGAGTTGAGTCAATCACCAGGTGTTGGTAGGTGTCAGTATCGGTTAGTAGTGTGTTTGCTTCTTCAATATGTTGTGTTCTGTTCAGGATCGTGGTCATGTGCCCTTTGTCCGCAGGTAGGATTACAATGTTTCTATCTTTTCTGAGTCTTTCCAGGACTTCCTTCTCAAGTGTTTTGAGAGTCTTCCCTTCTTTCTTCCTGCTCAGTGTTGGTGCTACTGTCTCACTAAAGGCCTGCTGGGTTCCTCCTGTAAGTCTGTTGTCTTTTAGGGTGTGTTCCAGTGCTACTAGGAAGTCCTTTTGGGCTACATCCCTGTGGTTGCAGTTCATCCATCATACTCGGACAGCTTGTCAATGTCTGTGAGTGGTTGGTCAGACAGGTTCTTTATCCCGGTCTCTGAGTTGTCTGTGTTGTTGCTGTGTGTAAGCTTGGATAGTTTCTCTTGTAGAACTAGTGTTTTCTTTGTTTTGGTCTGCTGTTGTTTAATGCTAATTGCTTGTTCTGGAGTGCTTGTCCATTCATGGTCGGTCACATTCGTGTATAGAGTTTTATGGCCTGAAATTTCTCGAACATATTTGTGGAGTCGATTGTGGGCATCATTTTTCATTTCTCGTAGCATTCTGCAGCCATTCTGTTCTGCTGTCCTCCTGTTTTATGGGGTGTTGAGAGATGGTTTGTATTTGATACATCATGGTAGTACCTGTTCCCTGACGCATTTGTGTAGGAAGTACAGGTGTGGTGAGTGGCGCTCAATCAGATGGCATTGGTTTCCCATTTTCGGGCTCATTTGAGCGTATTGCGCCCTTAGGTGTTTGAGATTTTGGAGAAGATTTGTAGTTCAGTTTGTGGATCAGGTTGTCGGTTTGCTCACTGAGCTGGTGAGCTTGTTTTCAAATATTTCATCACCATGCTAGGTAACATCATCAGTGAGCCTGCAGTGAAGAGTTGGTGTCTTGCCCCGCCTGCTATTTATGGGTCTTGGTTGGTTGTGGTGGGTGATATCATTTTGAGATTAGATTAGATTAGATTACTTACAGTGTGGAAACAGGCCCTTCGGCCCAACAAGTCCACACCGCCCCGCCGAAGCGTAACCCACCCATACCCCTACATCTACATCTACATCTACCCCTTACCTAACACTATGGGCAATTTAGCATGGCCAATTCACCTGACCTGCACATCTTTGTGACTGTGGGAGGAAACCGGAGCACCCGGAGGAAACCCACGCAGACACGGGGAGAACGTGCAAACTCCACACAGTCAGTCGTCTGAGGCGGGAATTGAACCCAGGTCTCAGGCGCTATGAGGCAGCAGTGCTAACCACTGTGCCACCGTGCCGCCCAATACATTTTCTGTTCTATTTCTAAATGGGGTCCAAATCGATATATTTGTTAATGGAGTTCCAGTTTGAATTCCAGGCCTCCAGAAATTCCTGCGCATGTATATGTTTGTCCCATGTTGGATGTATTGTCCCAATCAACTGGTGTCCCTCTTCATATGTCTGTATGGATATCAGTGATAGTTAGTCATGTCATTTTGCTGCCAAGTAGGTGCTCATGTATCCTAGTGGCTAGTTTCCTGCCAGTTTGTCCAAAGTAATGTTTGGTACAATCTTTGCAGGGTATTTTGTATATCGCGTTGCTTCTGCTGGTTGTGGGTAGAGGGGTCCTTTAACTTAATCAGTAATTGTTTTAGTGTGGTAGTGGGTTTGTGGGCTACCATGATGCCTAGGGGCTGGAGTAGTCTGGTGGTAATTTCAGAAATGTATTTGATGTATGGTAATTTGATTACACTCTCTGGGCATGTGGTGTCTTCCTCTTTAGGTCTGTTGTGCAGGAATCAGCGGACTGCGCTTATCGGGTACTCATTATTCCTGAATACATTGTGTTGGTGTTTCTCTTCAGCTCTCGATGTTCCTGGGTGCTGCAGTGTCGTGGCTAGTTTAAATAATGTCCTGATGCAGCTCCATTTGTGGGTGTTGGGATGATTGCTTCTATAGCTGAGCATCTGGTCAGCATGCGTGGCTTTCCTGTAAACATTGAACTCTGGAGAATGAAACCTGACAGATCCAACAGACCCCGTTTATATGGATTACCGAAGGTACATAAACAAGGGGATCCCCTCAACCCCATAGTGACACTTCCTGTCACATTGACATACAGTCAAGTTAAGGAACTGCAATGTATACTAAAACACCTAGTAGAAGTCTCAACCCTTTTCATCCATGCTACCTGGGAGTTCCAGCAGGAGAAGAAGACCAGAGGATCTTCGCCACATGGATCAAGACACAGATCAAGTGTGGTGGTAGAGTTAAAGCACAAGATAGCTAATTAGATTTATAGTGCAAATCATTAGTTTGTAGGGTATTTTGTTATTATAATATTAATGGTGTTAAATAAAGAAATATTATCTTTATTACTATTAAGAGTTGACTCACAATTTCATATCAGAACCTGCCCCATGGTCACAACAACCGTACCTTCTTCATCTTCACATTTCCTTTGTAGGTTACAATGACCACTTTATCTTCACATTTGATTCGTTGGTCATAATGGTTGCCTCATTTTAGTCTTTTCTGACCACTCCATGGTCAGGCTGTTTAAAGCTACCAACTCCTACTTCTAGAACTGAGGTTGGAACCTGCATTGCCTCTAAACCTGAATTAACATTTAACATGGGGTTCCTATTCCTTTAAAACAAAATGTGGGAGAGGGTTAGGGCATATGCATTACAACGGTTCAAAACTATTCAGATAGCCGCCAAAGATAACAGAAACAACTTTGAACTTTCCGCAAGACAACCATGACCACACAGAACGTAGTCAAGATCTATTTCATTGGGATCATCATCATCACCACCAAAAACAACACACAAGAAACACTGAACAAACCAGGATATACATACCCAGGATACTTATGGTTTGGCCCACCAGATGCAGGTGAATGTGAGGATGGTGTGTTATGGGTACACCCTAATAAAAGTATCATGTTTGGATACCACAATCAGCGGGCAGTACATAACAAAACAAATGGGAGCTCAGATGATTTCTCCCTGAGGAAAGAAATCACGGGCAATTGGTGGGGATTCACAAACATTTGGTGCCCCAAGATAGGATGCTTAGCAAAAGGCTCAGAAAAGGGCTTATAACTTGGACAGCAGTCCCCCAGGAAAATCATAGAAGGGAAGTTTGTGACAACTTGGTGGGAGCATTTCTCAGACTGGGGCTTCAATATACAAATCCATCCCTGGGTCCGTCTTGTGTCACATCTGTCTGTGTTGTTAATCCTGGTTACCCTGGTACGCCTCACCATCCTCACTGTCAAACTTGCCCAGTGGAAAAGCAAACTATTACAAAGACTGAACCCAGACATCTCAATCCACTGTTTCCACAGGCTTATTAAACATGATAATGACATTATAAATATTTGTTTAGTCTAGTAAATGTTTGTTTAGCATGTTATTTGTATAAAATGTTCTATCCTATTGTTTGTATAAATGTTCTCTGGATTATTGGTTCATTTGTACTCAGCAGCCCTGACTTGATCAATGTTCGCTCCAGTTTTATGTTGATTGTTTGATTTTTCGATTTTTTTTGTGTTTGCTTGTTTTCTCCAATGTCTTATTTATTTTTAATCTCCCTTGTTTGCTTGATTAGCCATTAAGTCTGAATTTTTGATATTCCATTTAGATATAGTTTGATGATGTTTGCTTGATCTTAGTTAAGTGTGATTTTCTCATTTGCTATCTGTAAGAGTTTAACTGTGTAAGTGTATGTTGTGTTTTGCTTGAACCTGCATGATCATGTAGTCACCGTACGGAAATTGATCTGTGGATCATGTAATCTATCATGCCTCACGAATAGGATCAAAAGGAAGGATTGTGGACGCACCGGCCGCTCAAAATGATGGATTTATGAAAGTGGACAGTAAATAAGGCATGCTGGGAAACTGAGTCAAGCCTTGGCCAAAAGTGACAGTGCTCAATGACTCTGGAATAAACATGCTGTAAAATCGAGACAGGCTACAGCTACAGACAGACATTATACAATTGACCCAGCAGCTGCAGACCAAACAACACACTTGAATTTGACTGCATTGGAATCGACCCGAATGACATCTCTAGGACAATTGGAAACATCGAGTTGTTTAGCAGACACAGGGGACTTTCACATCCTTATTTGGAAAGGGCTACCTGACCTACACATGCCCGACACCTCCAGGAATGGATGCTCAAGGAACACCCTGCCAGTGACATGTCAACGCCTGGCTAGATCCAATTGATCCGGGTGATCGAGCCCTGATTGGTCTGTTGGTGCACATCAAAGGCCGTCCAAAAACGGCACAAAGACTTCTAAGTATAAGAATCCTTGCAACATTACCCTTAGCAGTGATAACTTGAGACCAACCACCAAGAAGGGAAGACACCCCTGAGATCAGCAGGAGAAGCACACAAGATGATCATTGCCATGTGGATCAAGACCAAGATCTTGTGTGGTGGTATATGATCATCCAGAGTTAAGTTAAAGCACAAAATAACTAATTAGATTTATAGTGTAAATTGTTAGCTTGTAATGTATTTTGTTGTTATAATATTAATTGTGTTAAATATGTATTATTGTTTATTACTATTAAGAGTCGACTAGCAGTTTCTTTGCTAGATATAAGAGTTAAAACACACTGTGTGGCAAGCGGAACAGACATGTCCAAAATGGTGGATTGTGTGCAGTTTGGTCACAAACAGCAAGCACTTGTGAGTTTAATGTGTTCATAATAACTTTCCAAAACACCATTCATAAAAGGTCACGGTAACCTCCCTAGTGCCGAGACTAATTTCTAGCCTTCAACCAATATAACTAAAGCAGATTATTTGATTATTATGTTATTACTATTTATAGGACAGTGAAGTGCAAAGATTAGTTGTCACCTTTCCTATTTTATCACAGAGGCTACATTTCACAAACTCTCATTGTCTCTAAGATGCTTTAATGCATTTTTTTTAATATATCTTTAATATAAATTGCACCAGTAAAAGTCATCATGGTGCATTGAGGGACATTGACCATTATTAAAAGCATGTCAAATTATTTCAAAATAATAACGCAGGTCATTTATCTGAATGAATATGGATTCCATGGATTAGGTGGTTTCTTGATGAAAGGCTATAAAGCATTAATGATGATGATAAACAGAACTTTTGGACCAGTTGGGTTTGACATGGGCCGTCTCATTCTCAATTCAGCCCCATTAATGCATTTTAAATTTGTTTCTTACTCACGTATTTGCAGCAAACTTTGTTTTAACCTTATTAACTGGCATTCTTGATAAACCAAAAACATTATATACTGCGTATACCGTGAGGTTTACTATGTATTATTCTGTCCAATGATAATAGTTTATTACTTTATTCACACAACATAAATATACTGGTTGTTCAAACAAATGGCCACATTAGATATCAACAGTTGAATCCATTTCAAGCCAATTTCCCCTCAAATACCACAATCTACAGCAATGTACCAAGTAGTCCATTGAGGATGCGAATGAGAAGGCTCTCTGATGATAAGTTTTATTTCAGACAAAGTTATATTATTATTTAACTGATTTACACTATAAATAATGTATAACAGTGATTTGTATACTCTCTGTATTACGTCTCTATTATTTAGTGTGTATTTTTGTATTGATCATGTGGACCTCTTGATTGACCGGAATATTTGAAGAACCTTGAGTAAAGCAGAAGATAGTTGATTAGATTTACAATGTAAATTGTTAGTTTGTTGTGTATTTTGTTATTATAATATTAATGATGTTAAATAAAGGAATATTATCTTTATTACTTTTAAGAGTCGACTCACAGTTTCTTTGCCAGATATAAGAGTTAAAACCCACTGTGTGTGCCAGGTGCAACAAATCGGCACCCCAGACAGGACCTCGATGAGAAATGATTTTGTTGCCCAAAGATTGAATCCTGCGGAACCTAATATTCCTTGAGATTTTGCTGAGCCAGTTGTTAAGAGAATAGCTGTCCCACACGAAGGCCAGGAATTCGAATAAATCAAAGGGAATAGAAAGGTCTACATTGAACTTTGAACTGTCATTTAAAGAATAAACTCAACAGCTGTTTACTCCTGATTAAGCATCAACTGTTTCCTTTGTACTTAAGTGTATGTGTGTGTGTGTGTATATGCCCGACGGAATTAGGATCAGAACATACTGAAAGCCATACCCTCAGCTGGATCCACCAAATATACCCCTTCGTTAATTGACAATGGCAGAGAAAGGCACTGCAGTGGAAGATTGTCCGATATGGGAAAAGACGCAAAGGCAATGCATCAGTAAGAAAAAAGGTTCATATGGGAAGAGTCCTGGTGTAATGATGAAACAGGACCAGAACAAAAATAAGGGGACAATTTTACGAAAAATCAAAGCTGGGGGCTTCCAAAGTTGAAAATGATGTGCTGTCTGAGACAGTTGTTCGGGATGGAGCAGGAATTGAAAATAGTCCTTAAAGAATTAGAGGAAGTGAAGAAAGAAATAACGGTATTGAAACTGAAAAATGCAGTTCAGGACCAAAGATATAAGGCAAAACCCTACACATGGGACAATTCTAAACTCAGTGTGAGAAAGCACAGCAGGATACCCAGCATGCAGTGTTAGCTAAAGAGCCTGTGGAGAATGAAGTGAGTTGATTAAGAAGTAAATGTGCAGATCTACAAGCAGCAGTAAAGGTGATGCACCAGGCAGATATGAGGAAGAAACAGGCAGCCATAGACCACACGAAGTGCCTGTGGGAGACTGAGAAGTTAAAAGCCCAACTCACAATGCGCAACAGAATAATGTGCCCATACGGGGAAGTTAAAAGGGAAGAAGGACAGGAGATAGAATGGGATGAGCTCAGGGAAGACGTGCAGCAGTTCTCCATGTGCATACAGGATTGGGCTCCGCCCCAAATCTTCTCAGAAGAGTCAACTACTTCAGCGCCTGTTGCAATGAAGCCGATTACCACTGAAAGATGGATCAGGGACGACAATGCCCCAGCAATAACACACACCACCCCATTTATGGTGGCACAAATAGCGGAAATCCCTAAAAAGGTTCCAGACTTTGTGCCATCGGCTGATCCGTTTGTATTCTTCAAAAGGGTCAGATAACAAAAAGCTTTCCATGGGTTGGGTGAGAGAGTAAAACTTATTATAATGTGTTGGAGCCAGTCAGTGCAGTCTGCAATCGCAGTCCCACTAAATGTAGGGGAAGGAACTCGAGCCAATATGAAAAAGGTGATCCTAACGACAATTAGGTACAATAAAGAAGACTCCGTAGACAGGTTAAACAAGTTAGGCAGAAGTAGGGGTAACACCCAACTGCCTTTGCTTGTCGTTTATGGGTGCCCTTTTTGGGAGGCTACGTAGACCTAAACAGGGGTCAGTTATCCAAGACTGACTCAGTGAAGTGGGCTAGGACCATACAACTGAAGAGAGCAGGAAGACACGTGTGAAATTCGATCCCACAGAGTCAACCCCAATGAGGCATGGGTTTTGAGGAGAATGTCCCAGGTGTGGAAGAAAGAAGCCCATAAACTAAACAAGAGTAAAACAGAGAAAGGAGGGGAAATACTTCCTTTCCTTACCTCAAAACAGGATCCTATATGGAGGAATGAAGGAAGAGGGGGTGAGCTTTTATCAGAGGAACCCAGTTCTACCTTACACATCCACGGGGAGCGATAGAGACGCGCAGCGCAGGAACATACGTCAGCCAGGGCAGTGCTACCACTGTGGGTGCACAGGATACATTGCGAGAGAATGTACAGCTCATGGCAGCTGCACTCACAGCCCCAAGGACCCTAAAAGAGAAAATGCTGGAAAATCTCAGCAGGTCTGGCAGCATCTGTAAGGAGAAAAAAGAGCTGATGTTTCAAGTCTAACTGACCCTTTGTCAAAGCTACCACAGGGACCCCAGGTCATCTAATTGACTTAATGGTGGACTCTTTGGCAGATTGAAACAACTTGCTAGTGACTGACAGCATGGACATGTTACACACTCACAACAGTCTAGACAGGACAGAACTCCATAATAACTCTCTGATAGACAAGGAAATAGAAAGACCCCAAATCCTTATAACTCAGACCCCAGACAGCGTATCCACAACATGGATCCATCTCCATTTTAAAAGGCTGGTACAGGCCAGGGTAAAACAGACTGAACCGGACCATGAGATGGAAACATCCAATTTTCAGAACATCACCACGAGAGGGCATGACAGGACATGGACCAGGAAGATACAGTACTGCCACAGCCCCAGACACTGAGGATTCATGATAGACTGATGTTGGGTGCCTATTTAATGGATGCACTGATTCATTAATCCAGATGATGAAACAACTCCGAATGGCCACCCAAGGCGAGGTGCAACTGTTTCTGATGGTCCCAACTCACAAGGATTTCACACACCTCTGTAGTCCAAGAGAGACCAACTCTTATTCCTGAACATGTTGATGGGATTAACAAGGTTATAATTCTTCAGTTTCCAAGCATCGTCTGTTGGATATAATCCCCACATCAAAATCTGCCCCATGGTTACAACGACCATCTCTCATAAATGTTAATATCTGCTTTGTTCCACAAATCTGGTTAACACAAGTTTTCTGTACAGCAGCAGCAGCTATATTATCGGACAACCGGCGAGAGATTCAAAGCGTCTCCAAAGTAGCCCTGTGTCTACTTGTAGTGACATTTCTTCACAAATCTCTGCCCTACACACAGAGAGACAGTATGTGTTATCAGAATTAAACAAAAGGTTTATCAGTCACATGGGCGATTGTTATCGCATAGTTTAAAGTAGGTAATTATGAATTTATAAAGCTCGATGAATGTCAATGTCCTGTGATAATGTGTGAACGGATTACAGAAACTGACTATGATATTCTTCATGATTATGTGTTGATGGGAAGAGATTAAGGCAGACGAGTTCTTCCTTCAGTAAAGGGGGGGATTCACATACCTATGCTAACATGGAGGGGACGTAAATGGGGGATGCACATACCTATGCTAACATGGAGGGGACGTAAATGGGGGATGCACATACATATGCTAATATGGAGGGTAAGTAAGGCAATGGGAGCAGGAGGCAGTTTATCAGGGTTGTGACCAAGGCTATCAGTCTTATCTGGAAAGGGCAAACTCCTCTGTCTGAGGTAATGAGGGAATCCACATGTGTGGCTCCACTAGGCTCCATTTCTGGATACAGTCAGCCTCCCCCCAACGTATTGAGATGTTTTGCCTGTATTTTAAGAGTCCAGGCTTTCAGTTGATACTGCAGTAACTCCATTTGCAGTGGAATGTTTAACCCTTGAGTCTTCAATGTGTCCTGAAAGTGAAGCAAAGCATGGAACTGACCCCCCCCCCCCGTGGCATTTTAACTTCCTCATTCCCTCCTTTAGATCATTTGATGATGAAACGGATCCCCTCAGAGCCTACTTTGAAAACATTTGGACAACAGTGGCCATAAACACCGGAGCACTAGCATGCAGGAGATCACAATTAGTATTGTAATTCTGATGTGTGCCAGCAGGCCTCCCAATCCTCCGAGAATGCCCCCTAGTGACCACCTTCCCATGCCATCACGGAACCCCTTGTTGATAGTTTGAAGAGTCTGGATTTCCCACATGATGTGTTTAGAGAGGTCAGTGATGTTAGTGGACTCGTCAGGGATGTAGGTGCACCATTCTGTCCCAACAATAGCACAGGTACCACCCTCCTTGGCTAGCAGGAAGTCTAGTGCTAAATGATTCTGGAGGGCCACAGTTCTAACTTCAAGCAGCTCTGCATTAATTTCAGTTAGGGCACTAGTCGTAGCATTGGTGACCCCTTTCTCATACAGTCCTGAGCTGGCTAAGTTCTTGGGAATGTAAATAGATTCCTTTCAGGGGAGAGAACATTCCCACCCAGGTGAGGAACCTGGCGAGGGACCTTCTGGATCTCGGGGATGAGTGCAGGTTGCCCAAACCTCAAATGCGAGGTACAACATACCCCATATAGCACGAACCCCTCCCAATCTGAGGGAAGCTAGGGGTAGGCTATCAACCCGCAAATGAAGTATGTGCCACTGTAAGCTGTCAGCTTGGAAACAGTGATCCCTCACAGCAGGGAGCAGGATTATTCCAGAGGTGGCCTGAGGTTCTGTTGGGGTTAGTGGACCAATCAAATATAAAGTACCCAATATTCTGTTAAATTCCGAATAGGTTCAACCTAGGGGATGCTGGAGGAGCATTTACTCATTCCCATATAAGTGCATTTGGTGTGCTTCCCTTCCTACTTGGAACAAATGGCATAGTTGATGATGTTGTTGAGAACAACAAGGGCAGGGGGCCTATGCAATTAGTTGTAATTAGGGTGATACCAGCCCCTGAATGAGGTCAGGTTATACCCTGCCGACTGCCACTCTTGTGCATCATCGGTGTTAGCAAGGTCACCGAAGAGACTTCGACGCAGTAGCCATTCGGCCAGTTCACGCCAGTGAAAAGGTGTGGGCCACAAAGGGATTCCTCCCTCCGAATGGGGTGGCATGTGGGCACATACCCAGCAGTGGGTTATGCGGGCTGTCTGATAGGCTAGGTGCAAAAAGGTATTATGCTGAGGGCTGTCAATTTGGGATCCATCTGTTCTAAAAGTCCCCTCTCCCAAAGTCATCAAGGTCACAAGTATGGAAAACATCCCTGTCCCTAGTTGTTGTCTGCTTCCATGCTGACTCTTTTGCAGTTGGTTCTGTGTATCCACCGGGGGTGGCCTTATACTTTCACAGCCGTGGGAGTGGTTAGCAGTCCTTTCCATCTCGGTCCCAGCTTCTTTCATTCCGAGTCCTTTATCAGGAAGAAGTCCTCCGGCTCGGCAGCAAAGTTGTCTCCTTCAGGCAGATCGTTGCTTTCTCTGTAAGCCTGGCATACCTGTGAATGCAAACTTTGGAGAGTTTTGGTTAGCCCCTATACATACACCCCCACCTCCTCTCCCATGGTGTTCATATCTAGTCTCTCGGAGCCGAGTCGGACTATCTCAAGTTCCTAGGGGGTCCTCATGGACTTCCCGGCAGGAGACAGATCGATCTTGCTAGAAGGGGTAACCATCATGTGGAATGGCCTAGATGGAGGATCTTCAACTCACTTTTTAGCTTCACCAGCCTGTTTTTTAGGGTGCCGTTTGCCCGTTCGACCACTCCAGCCACCTTTGGATGGTGGGTACAGTGGAATTGTTATTTTATAGCTAGTTCCTTGCAAGTCCTGTGGTTAATTTTGACCACAAAGTGTGGCCCATTATCTGAGCTAATAGTCTCCAGGAGTCCATGTCAGGGAATTATTTCCCTCAGCAGCATTTTCACTACCTTTGCAGCCGTGTTGTCTGTCATTGGGATTGCTTCAATCCATCTGCTGAAGACATCTACTATTACCAAGCAATAATTATAACATTGTACTCTGTACAATGTAATTCTATAAAATCTAATTGTAAACAATTAAAAGGCCCACCAGACAAGGGGATAGTCCCGGAACTTAGAGTCACCCCCTTTCGTGCATTTGTCCTTTTACAGATCAAACATGCTTGTGCTCATTTCTCAGCTGTCTTCTGGAAGTCAGGGTGCCACCAGGTCTGTAACAAAGTGCTGACCATTCCCTCTTTGTCTAAGTGTGTACAGTTATGTACATAGTCTACTAGGATTGGTAAAAGCAAGGAAGGAACACAGACCTGTCCCACAGGGGTCATCCATAGTTTGGTATGGGCATCAATGGTGCACCTCATCTGTGTTCCTCTGCAGGGGTGTCTCTCACCCAGATCTGGCATACCTGTCCTCATACTTTTTGTAACCAGGTGTTGCTGTGAGCCCAAAGGAACTAGGAGAGTGGAGTGTAATGCTGCCTGTTTGACTGTGGCATCTACTTGCGCGTTGCCCTTAGAGACTCTTGTCAGTTGCACCCGTGTGGGCTGAGCATTTGACCACTGCTAGGCTGGAAGGTAACTATAGGGTCGGTAAGAGATCATATACAAAAACAGCGTTACTAATGGGTTGCCCTGTGGAGGTTAAAAATCTCCTATGTTCCCATAGGGCGCTGTAGTCATGGGTGACACCAAAAGCCTAGGGATAGTCTGTGTAAATATTGGCTGAACTCCCCTCTGCCAGGATGCAAGCCTGATTGAGGCCAAACAACTCTGCCTTTTGTGCTGATAGTGGGGTTTCGAAGCCTGTGCATTCAACCACCTCATCATCTGTGGCAATTGCATATCCGGAGCATTGCTGACCTGTAGGTGAAATGTAGGAACTGCATGCTTAAGGGTCAGGTCAGCTAAATCGCCCCAGGCAGAGGTGAGTAGGTGTTTCTGTAGCAGGCAGTCATATTCGGGAGATGAGAGATGCTGTGGGGATTCCATCAGGAAGGTGGCCGCATTCAGGGTGGTGCAATGAGTTAAGATCAGTAGTGGGTTGTTGAGTAGGGCTGCTTTGTATTTGTTCTGGCTTGTGCCTGTGTTAAATGTTGAGTCTGCCAGGAGGTGAGAAGGTCGACAGTGGTGTTTGTGGTTAAAACCCCCACCGGCTGGTGGAGGGTGATGGTTGAGGCAGCTGATAAAAGGACATGTCTAGCAGGAAGTACCTGTGAGCAGGGCAGGAGGCCAGCTGCTACCGGGTCCAATTTGGTTGAACAATATGCCATCGGGAGCTTCCTGTCTCCATGAGGTTGGGTGAGGATGGCAGTGGCACATCCATCCTTAATGGTGACATACAGTTGGAACGGTCGATCATCAGGGTCTATGACTGTGGAGGGTTTGGGAGAATAGAGTCCATGAGCGGACAAACCCCTGGGGCAGGCAGGTCCAAGTATATTGCTGACCCTGGTAGGTAAGGGTGAATAAATATTGAGAGTCCGTGTGCAGCGGGATGGAAAAGAGGGCATGATGTATGTCAATGATGGTAAAGATACAGGCATCAGCAGGTATGCAGCTTAATATGGTAGCCGGATTTGGGATGAGGGTGTGTAACGGTGCCACGATCTCATTGATCTTCCTCAGATCCTGCACCAGCCTCCAGGTCTCTTTGGCATGGCTTGGGCTCTGGGAAGATTGGGGTGTTGCAAGATGATTTGCACAGGACCAGGATACCGTATGCCAGGAAAGAGTCAATGAGGGTCTGGATTCCCTGTTCTGCCTCTGGTTTAATAGGATACTGTGGGATTGAAGGCAGGCTCTGGTTCACCTTTAGTTGCATTTGTACGGGAGGGCAAGGAGTGCAGCCGACTTCATGGTTGAAGGCAGCCCACAGCTGGGGTTTAATGTCCCTGGCTGGGTTCACAGAGGATACATGGTGGGTCAGGATATTAACATTCTGCTGTGGGAATTCCCAGTATTTCAAACGGCCCTCCGTGAAGTGTTGCCATGGTCCCTTGGTGTTGGAAGCGAGTTGTGTCAGGGTGTAGGCAAGGTGGCCCACATCTTTAGGTTTAAACTGTTGTTTCGGGTGATGTGTGGGACTATCAACCCCATTTGCCACCACAGGTAGTGTGGGATTTGAACAAGATAGGCAGTGCCTTCCTTACCTTCAACCTCATCGATAACTGAAACAGAGATTTCCATGCCCTCTAAAGGCTTGTAATACTGACTTTGTTCTATGGAGCATCTGGTTGAGTCATAGCAAACCATCACATGGGGGTCCGGATTGTTCAACCACTGGGGGACAGCAAACTGGGGGAATTGCTTCTGGCCGCGCAGTCTCACTGTATTGTCCTCATCCGTATGGGTGATCTCGATTCCTAGGGGACAAAGCAGATCCTTGCCTGCCAGGTTCCATCCAATCTTAATTATTACTGTGAAGGAAATAGAGCAGGCTCGTCCGCAGAACTCAGCTTCCAGCAGAATAGTTTTAGGATATACGTTGCCTGTCCCTTCAAACCCGGCGAGTGCCATTGTCCCACCTGATAGCTGAAATCCCTTATCCCTAAGAGTTTCCTGATCGAGGATGAAATTGGTTGCCCCCCCCCCCCCCCCCGCTTCCCCTTATCTATCATAAATAGGATTGGCATTCCAGCTATTGACAGGGTAATGTTGGGTTCCTGCTGAGGGGACGTGCTGACAACTGGGAGGTTACTCTTTGGGAATCAGGCGAACGTATTGTTTAGAGGTGAAAAAAGTCTAGGGTGGCAGGTTCGGGCCTGGATAGTTGGGTACTGGATGAAGGGGACATTCAGCCTTCCAGTGACCCAGCCTCCCACAGATAAAACACTGGTCTGGCTGCCTCACTGGGAATCAGCCCTGACTCCCTCTTATCCAAGGTCCATCAGGGGTGCCCCCTGGTGCCCCCCCATCTAAGGTCCCCACGGGGAGAGGTGGTTTGGTGGGTGTCACTGGACCAGCATCTGGGGGAAGGTTTGTGCCCAGGGGGTATCCCGGTTCCACTGGAATTCGTTACTGCTGACTAAGGCTGCTCAGTGCTCGGTGGGGTGGGGGGGGGGGGGGGGCAGCTGAACAAACTCTGTTTTTGGATTTGGGGCATGGCTTGGGGTCGTTCTGGACTTCGCAATAATACATAAGGGCTCTTCTCATCTGGGATCTGGTGTTTTCAGACCAGTCCATGTTTTCGGTGCGTATCATGTCAGCAAGACTTGAGGGGCACATTGTAGAATCATTGAGTTAAATAATGGCGAGTCCTTCCCAGAGTTGAAAACTTGATCCCCATAGCAGGCAACAAATCTCTCCCAGAAGTCTCCCCAGGACTCACCCCACCTTAGGTCTGCAGTCTGGGACCTTAACAGGCTGTTGCAGGGCACGCTCTGACAACGGGCCAATTTGATTCACTTGAGTATCGTCTTTGAATCTGTCATTTAAATCCTCGTAGGTGAGGACTAGGCCCTTCCCATCACTCTCACCTATCTGCTCCTGCCATTTAGTTACTTCTTCTGGTGACAAAGTCATGCAGCAAAGGGCCAGATCCCAGGGTGTTGCATTGTCCATTTGACTGGTGCGCCAGACGTACTGAGCGAATTGGGCAGGCTTATTCTTTATGGTCTGGCACCTGATTCATAATCATGATCATCTCTTGTGGTTTTCACAGCTCATAAACTCTGGTAGTCGGTGGCTCATCTTCCTCATCTGCTTTGGGGTTTGGCAACAGTTTTGGGAGTGACATGGAGATGGTGAACTCCCGTGCAGAGATTGCAGGGTGTCACGGATTTCCTGGTGCGCGTTTTAACCCGGTCGGCTATGCAAGATCTTTCAGGACTCAGGTACAGCGGCAGAGAGGGGGGGGGGGTCAGGCGTCTTTCAACCAGTGGTCTGTGCACACTGGGATAGCATCCCCATTCCTCCTCTATCCCCCTGTCATTCCCTCCCTCCTCAAACGGGGTCAGTATGCCAAACCTGAGTTCGGGATCCTGAGAAGTGCTCACGTATTCCTTGCAGTGCTACCGCTTTAACCCCTCCAGTTTATCTTCCCCAGCTTTAGCCTCTTTGTGCTGTTTGCCCTGTTCCCTTTTTCACCGACCATCCATCCAATCACATTCTGCCTTTAGCGCTTCCCAGCCCTTCGGAGTCCCATCTGCTGTTAGTACTTATATCTCCCTGTCGCAGGCATTACTTCTCCAGCTGGCTAGCAAAGTGTCCTGCCATTTGTTATCAGCTCTCTCCTTCCATTCCTTAATGATGGATTTCCACCTTTTTCCTCAGTTTCTCTTCCAGATTAAGTTCACCGCTTGCTCACAGGCACCCACATCCCAAATTCCCCCCAGAGGCCAAATCTTGTGCAACAGTCATTTGTTCAGAGCTGCACTTAATTTCTGGATGTCTTTTTCCTGATCAGGTAAGTATTTGCTAATACTTTGAAGGGGTGGGGCCCTTAAGGCTACATCAAGTGATTGTCCCATTTTACTATTCTGCTCTACTATAAACAAATTTCCACCGGCCATATTAGTATTGCAGGATGAGACATTCACTGAGCCTGGTCTCTTAGCTATAAATCAATTTTCATCAGCCACATTCAAAAGAGGTAGCTCCCAAACCAGAATTTGACATTCGCTACTCTATATTGTGCGAGAAAGAGGAGCCTATGTCGCACAATATATTGGACTCAATATTGCATAATATAGGGTAGCCAATCTCACCCCACAGTAATTTAGAGCAACTGGACGACTTTCCTACTTTACAAGCTGAGTCCAGGTGGTTTGTGTGGCCTCGTCAAGGAGGTCAGATTGTCTGGCTGAACACAAGGAGCAGTCTGAGGGATAACAGCCCAGGGTGCCCTTACTGCTCAGTTCTGCCCAATTCAGATTTTTGTGCCACTTACTCAGCCTCGCGAGATATTCCCAATGTTGATGTCCGAGTCGCTGCACCAAATATTGATGTCTGCTTTGTTCCACAAATCTGGTTAACACAAGTCTTCTGTACAACAGCAGCAGCTTTATAATCGGACAACCGGCGAGAGATTCAAAGCGTCTCCAAAGTAGCCCTGTATCTACTTATAGTGACATTTCTTCATGAATTTCTGCCCTACATACAGAGAGACAGTATACTTTATAGGAATTAAACAAAGGTTTATCAGTCACATGGGCAATTGCCATCACATAGTTTAAAGTAGGTAATTGTGAATTTACAAAGCTTGATGAATGTCAATGTCCTGTGATAACTTGTGAATGGATTACAGAAACTGACTATTGTATTCTTCATGATTAAGCATGAATGGGAAGAGACTAAGGCAGAAGAGTTCTTCCTTCAATAAATGGGGGATTCACATACTATGCTAATATGAGGGGAAGTAAATGGGGGATTCACATACCAATGATAATATGGAGGGGAAGTAAGACAATGGGAGCAAGAGGCAGTTTATCAGGGTTGTGGCAAAGGCTATCAGTCTTGTCTGGAAAGGGCAAATTCCTCTGTCTGGGGTTATGGGGGAATCCACATGTGTGGCTCCACTAGGCTCCATTTCTGAGGGACAGTCAGCCTCCCCCCTACTGAGATGTTCTGTCTGTATTGTAAGAGTCCAGGCTTTCAGTTGAAACTGCAGTATGTCCTTTGGCAGTGGAATGTTTAACCCTTGAATTCCCAATGTGTCCTGAAAGAGAAGCAAAGCGTGGAATTGACTCCCCGTGGCATCAAACTTCCTCAAAATGATTGCCTCATTTTAGTATTTTCTGACCACTCCATGGTCAGGCCGTTTAAAGCTACCAACTCCTACTTCTAGAACCGAGGTTGGAACCTGCCAGGCCTCTAAACCTGAATTAACATTCCATATGGGGTTCCTATTCCTTTAAAGAAAATGTGGGAGAGGGTTAGGGCATATGCATTACGTCTGTTTGAAACTATTCAGATAGTAGCCAAAGATAACAGAAACAACCTTGATCTCTCCACAAGACAACCATGACCACACAGAACATAATCAAGATCTATTTCATTGGGATTATCATCATCACTGGAAACAACACACAAGAAACACTGAGTAGACCAGGATATACGTACCCAGGATACCTATGGTTTGGCCCACCAGATGCAGGTGAATGTGAGCATGGCGTGTTACGGGCACACCCTAATTAAAGTATAATGTTCGGATGCCACAACCAGCGGGCAGTACATAAGAAAACAAATGGGAGCTCAGATGATTCCTCCCTGAACATAGAAATCACAGGCAAGTTGTGGGGATTCTCAAACAATGGGTGCCCCAAGATAGGCTGCTTAGCAAACGGCTTAGAATCGGATTTGGAATATGGACACCAGTGCCAAAGGAAACCCATAGAAGGGAAGTTTGTGACGACTTGGTGGGAGGATTTCTGGGACTGGGACTCCAATATCCAAATCCAACCCTGGGTCTATCTTGTGTCACATCTGGTTCTGCTGTTAATCCTGGTTACCCTGGTAAACCACACCATCCTGGAAAAGCAATCTATCACAAAGATTGAACCGAGACACCTCACGGTCTCCACAGGCTTATTAAATGCTCCAGTGATATCGTAAATAATTGTTTAGTCTAGGAAATATTCATTTAGCATGTTATTTGCAAAAATGTCCTACCCTATTGTTTGTTTAAATGTTTTCTGGATTATTGGTTCATTTGTAGTCAGCAACCCTTACTTGATCACTGTTTGCTCCAGTTTTATGTTGATTGTTTGATTTTTCGTTAAGATTTTTTTGTGTTTGCTTGTTTTCTCCAATGTCTTATTTATTTTTAATCTACCATGTTTGCTTAATTAGCCATTAAATCTGAATTTTTGAAATTCCCTTCAGATATAGTTTGATGATGTTTTCTTGATCTTAGTTAAGTGTGATTTTCCTATTTGCTATCTGTAAGAGTTTAACTGTTTAAGTGTATGTTGTGTTTTGCTTGAACCTGCATGATCATGTAGTCACCGTACGAAAATTGATCTGTGGATCATGTAATCCATCATGCCTTGCGATCAGGATCAAAAGGAGGGACTGTGGATTGACCGGCCGCTCAAAATGATGGATTTATGAAAATGGACAATAAATAAGGCATGCTGGAACTAAGACAAGCCTTGGCCAAAAGTGACAGTGCTCAATGACTCTGGAATAAACATGCTGTAGAATCGAGACAGGCTACAGCTACAGACAGACATTATACAATTGATCCAGCAGCTGCAGACCAAACAATACACTGGAATTTGACTGCATTGGAATCGACCCGAATGACATCTCCAGGACAATTGGAAACATCGAGTTGTTTAGCAGACACAGGTGCCTTTCACATCCTTATTTGGAAAGGGCTACCTGACCTACACATGCCCAACACCTCCAGGAATGGATGCTCAAGGAACACCCTGCCAGTGACATGTCAACGCCTGGCTAGATCCAATTGATCCGGGTGATCGAGCCCTGATTGGTCTGTTGGTGCACATCAAAGGCCGTCCAAAAACGGCACAAAGACTTCTAAGTATAAGAATCCTTGCAACATTACCCTTAGCAGTGATAACTTGAGACCAACCACCAAGAAGGGAAGACACCCCTGAGATCAGCAGGAGAAGCACACAAGATGATCATTGTCATGTGGATCAAGACCAAGATCTTGTGTGGTGGTATATGATCATCCAGAGTTAAGTTAAAGCACAAAATAACTAATTAGATTTATAGTGTAAATTGTTAGCTTGTAATGTATTTTGTTGTTATAATATTAATTGCGTTAAATATGTATTATTGTTTATTACTATTAAGAGTCGATTAGCAGTTTCTTTGCTAGATATAAGAGTTAAAACACACTGTGTGGCAAGCGGAACAGACATGTCCAAAATGGTGGATTGTGTGCAGTTTGGTCACAAACAGCAAGCACTTGTGAGTTTAATGTGTTCATAATAACTTTCCAAAACACCATTCATAAAAGGTCACGGTAACCTCCCTAGTGCCGAGACTAATTTCTAGCCTTCAACCAATATAACTAAAGCAGATTATTTGATTATTATGTTATTACTATTTATAGGACAGTGAAGTGCAAAGATTAGTTGTCACCTTTCCTATTTTATCACAGAGGCTACATTTCACAAACTCTCATTGTCTCTAAGATGCTTTAATGCATTTTTTTTAATATATCTTTAATATAAATTGCACCAGTAAAAGTCATCATGGTGCATTGAGGGACATTGACCATTATTAAAAGCATGTCAAATTATTTCAAAATAATAACGCAGGTCATTTATCTGAAGGAATATGGATTCCATGGATTAGGTGGTTTCTTGATGAAAGGCTATAAAGCATTAATGATGATGATAAACAGAACTTTTGGACCAGTTGGGTTTGACATGGGCCGTCTCATTCTTGATTCAGCTTCATCAACACATTTTAAAAATTGTTTCTTACTCACATATTTGCAGCAAACTTTGTTTTAACCTTATTAATTGGCATTCTCGATAAACCAAAGTCAACTCACAGTCAACTCACTTTTCATTCTGTGAATCCCAAACGATATATGCAGTTCTCTTCAACATCCAGTTGACACCATCCAAAACTGTCAAAATCAGTCTTGTTGCTTTGAGATTGCCACTTAGTCATCTTCATATTAGCCATTTATTTCTGTGAGCCTTTCTGCCCTTAAACCCATTGCTTCCAGTTGCACTAATTTCCACCTGACATTCAGATCAAGAAATTTCAACAAAACTGAAAGAAGTTGGAAAATACCGTGAGGTTTACTATGTATTATTCTGTCCAATTATAATAGTTTATTACTTTATTCACACAACATAAATATACTGGTTGTTCAAACAAATGGCCACATTAAATATCAACAGTTGAATCAAATACCACAATCTACAGCAATGTACCAAGTAGTCCATTGAGAATGCGAGTGAGAATCTGACGATAAGTTTTATTTCAGACAAAATTACATTATTATTTACGCTCTAAATGAAGTATAACAGTGATTTGTATACTTGCTGTATTATGTCTCTATTATTTAGCGTGTACTTTTACATTGTTCATGTGGACCTCTTAATTGACCAGAATAGTTGAGGAACTGGCACACTTCTGATGCCAATGGATGTCAGTTCATAAAAGGTTCACTGTACTTAATTTCCCTGAAATGTAACAATGTGTTTAGCCTCAATAAGTACTTATGGAAGAGTGTTCAAGTTGTGAACTATTCTTTTGGATAAAAAAATGTTTTTCCTGAATCCCCACTGGATTGTTCATGGCTGTTATTACCATAGTCAGTAATTTTGGTCTCTGCAGCACTGGGTGTCTGGTGTGTTTTACTGCTGAATGTATCAATGAGATATTGGGTGGGCTTTAATGTGACTTTTATGATGGATGAGAACATCCTTAATTCCTTCCCCCCAGCAAATTACAGCAGTGACAGGGATTGGCATTGGGTGACCTAATCCAGACCTTTTGAGCACTAAATAATTCTGACCTAGAGTCTGCTGGATGGTGGTGGGCGAAAAGGAATTGCACGTAGAAATTATTCTCGAAGAAATAAAAAATCTGTCTATCTCAGTGTTAAATGGAAGAGTCCTATTATTTTATACTGTGCATCATCATCCCCACAAGGGGAATCCTTCCCTCTGTTTTTTCACAGTCAACTCACTTTTCATTCTGTGAATCCCAAACGATATATGCAGTTCTCTTCAACATCCAGTTGACACCATCCAAAACTGTCAAAATCAGTCTTGTTGCTTTGAGATTGCCACTTAGTCATCTTCATATTAGCCATTTATTTCTGTGAGCCTTTCTGCCCTTAAACCCATTGCTTCCAGTTGCACTAATTTCCACCTGACATTCAGATCAAGAAATTTCAACAAAACTGAAAGAAGTTGGAAAATAAATAATTGTTGATGAAGAATAGAGAGGTAGGTGTCACACTGTGACAAACATTTTGTGAAGCAAGGATTCTTGTGGTGTAGTCGTAATGTCCATACCTCTGGGTCAGAAGATCGAGACTGAAGATTGCCTATTCCAGAGGTGTGCAGAGTCATAGTGTCATAGAGATGTACAGTATGGAAACAGACCCTTTGGTCCAACCCATCCATTGATGAGAAAATAATAATGGATTGTGAAGTAAGTTAAACTTTGAAATAGACAGAAAGAATCCACAAAAATTGATTCTGAGAAGTCACATGATTACTTTTCTTGATTCAGCTGGTATGGAACCAGCTCCAGAAGAAATCACAAGAGATCACTTGGAACCCCATGAATGTATCCTTTGTAATGAGAAATTCCATGGCAATGGTTGACCTGAGATTATGAAATAAAACAAAGGACTGTGAATGCTGGACGTCTGTAACAAAAACAGAAATTTCTGGTGAAGCTATACAGGTCTGGCACTGTCTGTGGGAAGTTCATTCCATATACGAATTACCCTCTGTGTGAAATAGTTGCCCCTCTGGTCCCTATTAAATGTTTCCCCTCTAATCTAAAACCTATGCCCTCCAGTTTTGAACTCCCCTACCCTGAGACCTTTGCAAATCACCTTATTTATGCCCTTACCTATTTTCTAAACCTCTAAATGTCAGCCTTCGTTCTCCTAAGTTCCAGTGAAATAAGGTCCCAATTTATTCAGCCTTTCATTATGACTCAAACCTTCTAGTCCCAGTAACATCCTTGTCAATATTTTCTACACCCTTTAAAATTTAATAATAGCCTTCTCAACCACAGAGAACATTACAGCAAGTTGAAAATAACACACACCAGGTTATAGTCCAACAGGCTTATTTGGAAGCAGTAGCTTTCGGAGCACTGCTCCTTCATCATTCATGATGAAGAAGCAGTGCTCTGAAAGCGCGTGCTTCCAAATAAACCTGTTGGATTATAACCTGGTGTTGTGTGATTTTTAACTTTGTACTCTGAAGTCCAACACCAGCGTCTCCAAATTATAACAGCAACAGCAGTTATTTTCAGAGTGGTAGGAGGAGGCTTGCCAACAAGACTAAGTAGGCATGGTTGGACAACATTCGGAAGGCCATGCATAAGATATGACCATAAGACCATAAGACATAGGAGCGGAAGTAAGGCCATTCGGCCCATCGAGTCCACTCCACCATTCAATCATGGCTGATGGGCATTTCAACTCCACTTACTCTCATTCTCCCCGTAGCCCTTAATTCCTTGTGACATCAAGAATTTATCAATCTCTGCCTTGAAGACATTTAGCATCCCAGCCTCCACTGCACTCTGCAGCAATGAATTCCACAGGCCCACCACTCTCTGGCTGAAGAAATGTCTCTGCATTTCTGTTCTGAATTTACCCCCTCTAATTCTAAGGCTGTGTCCACGGGTCCTAGTCTCCTCGCCTAACGGAAACAATTTCCTAGCATCCACCCTTTCCAAGCCATGTATTATCTTGTAAGTTTCTATTAGATCTCCCCTTAATCTTCTAAACTCCAATGAATACAATCTCAAGATCCTTGATGGACATGCTTCGACAATGTTCTAAGGTTTGACATGATGACTAACACTAAAGTCCAAGCTGCAGCCATGAAATTGTTATGCACTGAGCCCACTTCTAAGCAACACAGCCTCAATGTAGACATTGCCTGCAAAACTGGGACTACATGGGTTGATGCTTCGCCCAATAGTAGGACTCATAGCACATCAGTGTTTGTAGGATTCTGCCAAAAACCCATGGAAAATAAATAGTCAAGAGTGCTATATGTGAATATGCCTCACCCTGTTCTAATGGGAAGTATCCTGGTCATCATACATTTTCATCTTTACTTGAATAGACAAATGAGTGTGCAATATGTTCAAGAGGGCTTGTTCCAGAGGGAAGTAGCCCAGTTGACAGTCTTGATCTTGGTGGTGCAAGAGACCCTTAACATACATAGAGTAGCTGCAGGGCAGGCAGATTCTGAGATTGAAATGTCCAGCAGAGAGTGAGTGAAAACAACTTGTCCTGACCTTGCAAGTAGCTGGGAATATCTTCATTTATATATGTTCTCAGTCAATCACAGTTAATGTCAGATGTCAGATGAAGCAGCTGGCTGAGATCTGAGAGGTAGAGTAACTGATGCCTATTCTCTTCCACAGGGCACAGTGCCAGTGGAGGTTGTACCAGGCCATATTGGACAATGTGCACCTTCAGAGGAAGAGATACACCCTGAAAATCCACCATCACAAGGGCCAAGTGCATCCATCACCAGTGGAGAAACATGAGCCTCAGTGAGGACTATGGTGCTGTTAAGATGGGTGGGCATGTTATGGGCATCACATCTCGAGTAGATGATGGAGTTAGTGGTAGCTGTGGGGAGTTTCCATTAGAGGATGCAATTGGTCCAGGATGCGAAGTTTTGGAGCAATGTAGAATGTTGTTACTTATGGAGAAGCAACAGGAAGACTGTAGCCACCTGTAGGAGTTCGCTGTCAGGTTGTGAACTCTCCTGGACATAGAGTGGAGCAGAAAATTCATGACATGAGCACCAAAATGCCTCAGGGTATGAGGGCATGGCACTTCCATGGAGAGATGGTGGCGTAACAATAATGTTGCAGTCTACAAACACAAACTGTGCTCTGGTGACTTGGCCTCCTAATCACTCTGTGGCAACTAGTGGAATTTAAATTCAATGAACTAATCTGGGATATGAATCTTGTTTTAGTCATGGTGACCATGAAACTATCAGTAATTGCTATAAAAGCCCATCTTGTTCACCAATGCCCTTGAGGAAAGGAAATCTGCATTGCTATCTTGTCTGACCCACTGCATGCACACAACAATTGGCAGATTTCACAGTACTCTGAAATGTTGCAGCACATCACTCAACTCAGAGGCATATAAGGATGGACAACAAGTATTGGTGATACATTTTATTTAGTTTTCGATGGTTCAGTAGGAAATAAAATGCCTATTTTTTTCACTCATGAAAACCTTGTGACTATTTAATTATGTTTAATTTGAAGTGTAATAGCTGTGGAATGAAGAGATAAAGGAAAGTGAACAAATGGGAGAGGTTTAAAAAGAGGGAGCCAAATCCCACTCCTCATGTGATCATAACAAGGGTAATTGGCAAGTGTGCCTTGCTGGGGTCAACAGAAGCTTCCACAAGAGAAATCACAGCTTTCCCTGGGCAGTTCTCTGTTCCAATATTCTTTTAAAATTTCTCAAACTCCCAATCCTTGCTTCACTCACTTGCCAGTGAGCCATCCTTCAGAGCTGGACAGTGGTTAATGTTTTTTGCCCTGCTCAGGTGACCAATGACATGCAGATAACGTTAAATATCTGAGCCTTAAACATAGGTCTTTAAATATGTTTCTTCATTTGCTTCAGACGCGTCAGGGATATAATGTTTTGCAAAAGTAACAACCTTCTACTTAGACTGCAATTCCATATCATTTTAATGTATCAGGAACAGGAGGGATCAGAATAATGATTTATCAATATTCTACTCAGTCTGTGTGACATAGTGACATAGCTCCCTATATAACTACCTTTCATCTGCTTCTCTTTAGTTACTTCATACCCATCATTGACAATAATTCCCATCAATCTTAAACTGAAAAAGGACCTTTTTGTGATATTTCATCAAAGTTTTCTGCATCAATGCAATATATCCATTCAGTTATTACCCACCATTCCTTCTGCACTCCCCTCTTTTGCTGGAATACATTCTTAAAATTGATCAATTTCCAGTCTGTTCCACCTGAAACTCCACTTATGAAACTATATTTTTCTCTCACATTGGTGCACTATAATTTTATTCTGATGACTCATGTTTTTCTGACTATCTCATTTCCCTTTCATTTTTTTTCCTGGTTATCTTGACTACTAAACCACTGTAATGAACTGTGAAGGTTAGTGACCACATATAGAGACACCACTATTTCTGTGTGGAATGCACATGATTGCATGATTCTCCCTATCTGGTATGCCTGGAGACCATATGACTGTAAGTGAGTGAGCGTGACTTTATTCACATTATCTGTATTTAAGTAACTGTTCTGCATTCATTGCATTTTGATGGAGTAATCATCCTGCTTTTGTTGGATCACTTTGATGTCATTTTTTCTGAAGTACTGTTCACTGATTAAAAGGCTGTACTTTCTATAAAATAGACTGTTTCCTGTCAATGCTGGGTAGGTCCCAAGTCATTGGCCACACAAGGGTGCCAATAATTTCTTCACTCATTAATACCCTATTATCACAGCACAGCCAATCAGCACTGAATCAATGCTAACTCTGAAATACTAAAGCTCAATTTGTTATCCCACCTTCCCTTGGGTTTCTCACGACTGCACTACACGATTGATTTTATCTATAAATACGCTGCGTAGCATTGGACCTGTCCTTGTGCAGATGATTATTTTCCCATTTGGCAAAGTGCAATGCTTAGTAACTCGAGGATTTTTTTTTTTTGGCTGCATATGGATGCAGAAACCGTTCTCGCATAATTTCTGCTCCTCCCCATATTTTACACCTTGAAAAAAACAAGTCCCAGTTGTTTCTGCCAATATCTATCCTTGTGCCTTTGATCAACATGCAATTTATTTGTCTGGAGATGTTCCTGCAGCCTTATTAAACTTTATTAACAGCATTTGCTTTCCAAAACAGAACAAGTTTTGGAAATCAAACAGAACAAGTATAAAATTAAAGTTGCTACCACATGCACTTCAGATGGAATAGAGCAGGAGAAGGCTATTCAACCCCTCCAACTTGCTCTGCCTTTCAATATGTTCATTTCTGATCATCAATTTCAATACCCTTATCCCACCCTTCCCAATATCCCTTTAGCCACAAGAGTTACATCTACCTCCTCCTTGAAAGCACATGATGTTGTGGCCTCATCCAATTTTTATGTCATAGTGAATTCCACAGGCTTATCACTCTCTAGGTGAAGACATTTTTCCTCATCTCACTCCTAAAAAAAAGGTTTACCCATTATCCTTAAATTACGACCATTGGCTTTGGATTCCCTCACCACCCGGAATGTCCTCCCTGCATCTAACCTGTCCAGTCCTGTTAGAATTTTATAGGTTTCTATGAGATCCCCTCCCATCCAGTGAAAACAATCCTAACCAGCTCAATCTCTCCTCATATGTCAGTCCTGCCTTCCCAGGATAGACTTGGTAAACTTTCAGTGTACTTGCTCTGTAGCAAGAACACAACTTTGATAAGGAGACCAAAACTTCACATAATATTCCAGGTGTGGTCTCATGAATGCCTGATATATTTGCAACAATACATCCTTGTTCTGTTTGCCAATCTTCTCGAAGTGAAGGCCAAAGCTTACCTTCTTTACTGCCTGCTACATATTTACTTTCAGTGACTCATGCATGAGGACACACAAGTCTCAGTGAGCCTTTCTCAACTTTCAGCCATTCAAAAAAATAATCTGCCATCCTATTTTTGTGACCAATGTGGGTAACCTCACATTTATGCACATTATGCTGCATCTGCTGTGCATTTGCTCACTTACGCAGCATGTCCAAATCATACTGTAACATCTCTGCATCCTCCTCACAGGTCACCTATGTGTCATCTACAAATTTTGAGATATTACGTTTTGATTCTCATTTAAATCATCGACACACATTGTGAAAAGCAAGGGTCCTAATACCAATTCTTGTGATACTTCACTCATCACTGCCTGCCATTCAGAAAAAGAGTTTCATTTATTTCTCCTCTTTTTTTTCTTGTCTGCTAACCAATTTTCTATCCATATCAGTACACTACCCAAATCCATGTGTTTTAATTTGACAAATTAATCTCTAATGAGTGTTTTTATTTGAAAGTCTTCTGAAAGTCCAAATAAACCACATCCACTGGCTCCCCCTGATCAACTCTACTAATTACATCCCAACTGACATATCACTGGAAGCAATGGGAACTAACTGAAGGCAAACAGGCAAGTATGCCTGCTATCCCTATATCAAAATCAATATTGTGGAGTTGAGGCTGATTATAATTGAAAAGGCCATTATTGAGGCTTTTGCTAGCAGTGGAGTTGATATTATCATAGGTGACTATATGCTCATATCTAATTCTCATTCTTTTAAACAAGCCCAAGAGATACAAATGATTAAGCAGTGATGATGTTCCCACAAGAGAGTGGCAATAAAGACAAAGCATTGTGCTTAATTTCACAAACAAAGCTAGAACGTCAAACACTGATACTTTGCATGTCTGAGAAATGGATTAGAGGCTGTAACTACTTACAGTGAGATACCAGATAACACTGCTCTGTGGCCAGGGTAGAATGCAAAGTATGGGTAGCCAGAGGATTCAGTTCTATATAGGTTTTGCTGTACAGAAATCATGAGGATGGTACAGCCTGTAGAAGAATGATGATTGGTTTATGCAACAAGATGCACTGGGGAGTCTGCAAGAAAATCTGCATTTGATGACACGGTGCATGTCAAAGTTCAGCACCAACCCGCAACAGGGTCTTATGCAGAATGTGTAGTCCACCTTATTCATTATAGATTTGGTGGTCAACTCCATCTGCATGCATAGATCTAACAATAATGGCCTTGCTTAGTTGAATAGCCTAAATCTCTGCAGCTGCTGGTTGGAGTGCAAAGGCAAATTATCATGGTTGTTGGAGATCAGTCATCTCAGCACCAGACACAACATTATTCAGCTGCTTCACCAATGACCTTTCCTCTGTCATAAGGTCAGAAGTGGATTTTTGCTGATGATTGCACAATATTCTACATCATTCCATAACTCATCAGATACTGAAGTCCAAGTGGAAAGTAACATTCGCATCACATTAGTACAAGGCAATGACCACCTCCAACATGAGAAATCTTAACTATTACCCTCAACTTTTAATGGCACTATTATTGCCATTCCTGAAGAAGGGCTTATGCCCGAAATATCGATTCTCCTGCTCCTTGGATGCTGCCTGACCTGCTGCGCTTTTCCAGCAACACATTTTTCAGCTCTGATCTCCAGCGTCTGCAGTCTTTACTTTCTCCATGGCACTATCACTGCTGACTCCACTGTCAACATCCTGAGATTTCCATTGACCAGAAACTGATCTGGACCAACCATATAAATAGTGTGGCTTTAAGAGCAGGTCAGAGGCTAGAAATCATGAAGTCACTGGCATAGTGGCTCAGTGATTAGCACTGCTGCCTCACAGTGCCAGGGGCCTGGGTTTGATTCCACCCTTGGGTGACTGTGTGGAGTTTGCACATTTTCCCCGTGTCTGCATGGGTTTCCTCCAGGTTACCTTTTACGATCCAAAGGTGTGCAGGTTAGATGGATGAGCCATGCTAAATTGTCTGAAGTGTTCAGGGATGTGCAGGCTAGGTGGATTAGCTGGATGCTGTTCAGAGGGTTGGTGTGGACTCAATGTGCCAAATGACCTGCTTCCACACTGTAGGGATTCTATGCTCTAAGGAATTCTATTCCTGAGTTCCCAAAGCCTGTACAACATCTGCAAGTTGCAAGTTAGGAATGTGATAGACTATTCTCCACATGTCTGGACGAGCAAAGCTCTAACAACAATGAAGAAGCTTAACAATGTACTCCTCTTGATTAGCACCACACCAAAGTATATTCAATCCCTCCACCACTGACACTCAGTTCCAGTGATATGTACCATCTATAAGATGCACTATAGACATTCATCAGCGCTCCTTTGGCAACATTTCCTGATGTGGTAATATATTGTGATATATTCATGATGTAATCTGCCACTATCATGTTGTGATAGCTTCTCTATCATAAGGATGAGACATGTGTCATGTAGTATTGAATATTTCAATGAAACTCTTTTGCAACTTCCAGTGTTTACTTACATACACTTCAATCACAAGCTCATGGGTGTATGTGCTCAAGCAATTCAGGGTGTGCTACCTTTTTTCTCTCAATATGTCATGCTTCAAGCGGACAGAGCTCAATAAGATGGAGACTGAGATTTATATACCACTAAGGCATATGCCATATGGCAATTATATCATGAACATATCTTGAAAGTATAAAGCACATCTGCCTAGGGACATAACACATTTTGTACAACCATGACCAGAAGGTTAATAGTATCTCGGAACACCCACACTTGCAATTTTCCCTCCAAGCCACTCACAATCCTGACTTGGGAGTATCCCATAGATCCTTTGTTTTCATAGAACATAGAACATTACAGTGCAGGACAGACCCTTTGGCCCTCGATGTTGCACTGGCCTATGAAACCAATCTGAAGTCCATCTAACCTACACTATTCCATTCTCATCAACATGCCTATCCAATGACCATTTAAATGCCCTTAAAGTTGGCGAGTCTACTACTGTTGCAGGCAGTGCGTTCCATGCCCCGACTACTCTCTGAGTAAAGAAACTATCTCTGACATCTGTATCTATATATATCACACCTCACTTTAAAGCTATGTCTCCTCATGCTAGCCATCACCAAACGAGGAAAAAAGGCTCTCCCTGTCCAACCTATCTAACCCTCTGATTATCTTCTATGTCTCAATTAAGTTGTGTCTCAACCTTCTTCTCTTGAACAAAAACAGTCTCAAGCCCCTCAGCCTTTCCTCATAAGAGCTTCCCTCCATGCCAGGCAACATCCTAGTAAATCTCCTCTGAACCCTTTCAAAGCTTCCACACCCTTCCTATAATTGACTGAGTTAAGATCCTCACACATTCTCCCTAACAGCATTGTGGGTCTACCTACAGCAAATCACCTGCAGTGGATCCACCACCTTCTTAAGGACAATTAGGAAGCACAATAAGTTCTGGTCCAGCTAACAAAGCTCACATCCAAGATATTTGGGAGCTTGAGTACTTTTTAAATGGTTCCATGGTTAGCTCCTTTTCACATCTAATCATAGAATTCCTGCAGTGTGGAAATAGGCCAGTGTGGAAATAGGCCCAACAAGTCCACACCAACTCTCCGAAGAGAATCCCATCCAGATTCACTGTGCTCCCCTTCCCCCCCTGTCCCCTATCCCTGTAGCCCTGCATTTCCCATGGCTAATCTACCTACCCTGCACATCTAGCATGGCCAATCATCACCTAACCTACACATCTTTAGACTGTAGGAGGAAACCAGAGCACCTGGAGGAAATCCATGCAGATACAGTGAGAATGTGCAAGCTCCACACAGACAGTCACCCGAGGCTGGAACTGAACCTGGGTGTCTGGCACTGTGAGGCTGCACTGATCCATCATGCCTCCCCTAGTCTGGTCTGGACCATTATGTTGGACCTTGAGTTTTTCCAAGCATGTGGATTTCTTGCATATTTTGGCACAATATTTTCTCGTGAAAATTAGCTTGCATCAGTTATGAAATGCTGTGTACTGTTCTGATAAATAAGACAATCCATATCTCTAACATGGATTATATAATTTATTATGTCTCAATTGACAGTTGTGTAGTTGTTGCAGAGTGAAGCACCTGCGGACACTACTGGCCTACTACACAAGCTTTGAATTTGCATCCTATTTCTAGCAGTGCATTGTTAGTGCAGTTGTTAGGTTATCTTGCAGTGTCTTTCAGTAAGATTTGATAAATGTAGAGACAATAACTATTTTCATCAGCCTTTCAGCTAAGTTAGCTCTATGTTGGCATCTATGAACTGATCAATATTTTCATGTGGCTGTGGGCAGTATGACATTGCGATGAAGGTTCATGACATGCTATTATTATTATTATTACTTGAAAACGTTGGTTTTAAAGTCGACAGAACCATGTATTTCTGTAGGTTTGATTTGTACTTCTATATTGTATGAATGAACTGCCCGCTTATGGTTTAGATGCAAATTTGTTTACCTAATAACATCCATAATTCTGAAAACACACAAAACTGCATATTGCTAGCGCAAAATTTTCTGTAGGAGGGCATTCAACTCATCTCACCTGTGCCAGTTCTTTGAAAGAAAAATACAATTTGTCCATTTTCAGCTATAGATTTTCTCTCCTTCAGCTATGTAACCATTTCCTTTTGAACGTTATCAGTTAATCTGCTTTCAACCCTGTCAGGCAGTGAATTCTAAATTATAATAACCTGCTTTCTTTAAAAAAAAGTCTTCCCATTTTCTCTTTTGCCAATTGCTTTAAGTTTGAAACCTCTTTTTCTTTACTTTGTGGAAAGTTTCTACTTGTTTAATCTATCAAACCCCTTCATGAATTTGAATAATTCCATTCAAAATAAGAATGTGTGAAAATTATACAAAAAAAGACTTACCTTTGATTGTATGGATTGGTTACAGTATAACTTGGACACCAACATTCTGGCAATTCTAAATGGCATCTCATCACAGATGAACAGTTGTAGACTAAATAAGGAATAGGAAATGAAATGTTGATTCTATTTTTGCTTGTTTAATAAAATGCCACTTACTTGTATGTGTTTGAATTCTGCGGTCAATTTAATCTCAGATCGGTCAAATATTCACAGGATGTTTTGTTGTTCACCAGTGTCCTGTTTATAAAAAGGCAGTAACAGGAACAAACTAACACAATCAGATGCAGCGTTATCTTTTGATTTTGTTGCAGTCTGTCCTGATTTTCAGATGATTTTCTTCCTGGCAAACAATTTCTATCATTGATTTGACTCATAGATCAGAACCTGGGTTATAGTTGCATGATCTGCCTGATAATCATATTGCACACTTTACAAAAGTACACCACTCCTCTGTCCCAACCACATAACAAACAGTCTTTGAAACATTTCGTTAAGACAGGTAGGTTAGAGTTGCACCATTTAAGGCACTTATTGGAGTTGGACTTACAATTGTGAAGCAATTGCTCAGAACACAGATAAACAGACCTATATTTTCACTGATCTAGCAATGCCTAATACCAATATAAACATAACATTTGAATAGAAAGCTGTTCCATCTCAAACCCTTATTAAGAGAACATATTTTCAGTGAGATTGTTAGCAGTTGAGCGCTATAGCCAGTTGGCAGGGATCCAAATTTTGCTCTTCAAAGCGCATATTCTAATGGTATCCATCACAGCATGCACTCCAGGAGACTTTCTTGTCAATGTTTGAATTCTGCACAGCACATTAACTGACTGAATATATAATTGGAAGTTGTAGTGTTCCTCGTCGACATAAAAATACTGCTTCATCTGGAAATTGAGCTATGGTCAGTTCTTCTACAATGCAATGGTTGTGTTCTTGTACAACCCCATGTTATAGAAGAATCGAGCTTTAGAAGCAGCACTTAAAGCGTTGGCGCTGTAATCACAGTACAACCAGCACACGTTTTAAAAGTTTGTGCTGTAAAAACAGCGCCCTCAATTCATCAATCATGTTATGGTGAATTCACGTTAACAAAACACGCATTGTAACAGAATGACCTGTATTTTAATAATCTGGTCTGTATTATAGAGAATTTCACAATTCTGTCACATAATAGTATTTCTTATCAATCCTAAACAATAACAGCAATTTTCTACATGCCAGTTTTTTTCTTGTCTGCCTGCTTTGTTTTGAACAGAAAAGAATGAACATGGAGAATTGTTTTGTAATAATAGCTTTTTTTCTGAAAAGCAATGCACAGTTTAATATTTGTGTGTGCACAGATCTTGATCAAGAGACATTTATCTCTTCTATTTTCCATTCCTTCATCTAAAATAGAAGCAAAATATTCAGGTACTTCAGATAATAGTGCAGGTACAATGGGGGCAAATGGACTTCTTCCATGCCAAAACCATTCTGTGATTCTGTGGAACAAAATTCTGTGATGAAATTAGTTGAAAGATCTAATTCATTTTCACAGTCTGCTTAAAAAGTACTGGCACAGATTTACGTTGATTTAAATATCGAAGAACAATCATGTCAGTCTATATATGTGGTACATTGTGCACTAGATTATGCATGATATAGGAGAGATAAAGTTTGAAACTTTCAGTTATATACAGGACACTTAGAGTCATAGAGATGTACAGCATGGAAACAGACCCTTCGTCCAACTCATCAATGCTGACCAGATATTCCCAACACAATCTAATCCCACCTGCAAGTACCTGGCCCATATCCCTCCAAACACTTCCTATTCATACACCCATCCAGATGCCTGTTAAATGTTGCAATTGTGTTAACCTCCCCCACTTCCTCTGGCATCTCATTCTATACATGTACCACCCTCTGCATGAAAATGTTGCCCCTTAGGTCTCTTTTATATAATTCCCCTCTCATCCTGAACCTATGCTTTCTAGTTCTGGTCTCCCCCACCCCAGGGAAAAGCTCTTGTCTATTTACCCCATCCATGCCCCTCATGATTTTATATACCTCGATAAGGTCACCCCTCAGCCACCAGGGAAAACAGCTCCAACCCATTCAACCTCTCCCGAGAGCTCATCCCTCCAACCCTGGCAACATCTTTGTAAATCTTTTCTGAACCCTTTCAAATTTCACGACATCCTTCCGATAGGAGAGAGACCAGACTTGCATGCAATATTCTAAAAGTGACCTAATCAATGTCCTGTATAGCCGCAGTATGACCTCCCAACTCCAGTACTCAATACTCTGACCGATAAAGGCAAGCATACCAAATGCCTTCTTCACTATCCTATCTGCCTGTGACTCTACTTTCAAGGAGCTATGAACCTGCACTCGAAAGTTGACAGCAGTGTCCCAGTTAGAAATATAAATATTTAGAGAACAGAAATGGAAGTCTCCCTGATCTATGAATATTTAAACAGAGCCCTGAACAATTAGCTAACTAATTTTGACACCACACTAAATTTGTGCTTCCTGTAGTGTCAAAACAAATCAATGAGCTACCACTGAAAGCATGTTCCTATTTAGGCAACTATGTATTTATTTAAATATGCTTAGAAATGTTCAGGCAAAATATTTTCAGTGCATATATATTATTTCAGTGCATATCACTATCATTCAGAATGAATGGCACTAACCATTTCTTTTAACATATATTTGCCCACAAATATCTAAAAGAGATTCTGCACACTGACTTGCAGCAGTTAGGAATTCATTTTGGCATTGAGAATACAGTGGGAATGAAATTTGGGTAAACAGGGGAAAAAACTTAACCTATCAGACTGAAGATTCTTTTAATGGGATGCAGCTCAAATCAAGACTGTGGCCAGCAAATTCTGATCATCGCATAAATCTTGAACTTCAGCCTGAGGAAATCCTTTCCTGGTGGCCACACAACCATTCACGTTGTATAAACTGCAGCCATTGAGTGTATTGTTAACCTTAATGTCAAATTATAACTGCTTTCCCGGTCTTACGAATTATTATTGTTGTCGGTTAAGAATTTGAATATGAAATTATATAAGTGTAGTGTGTTTCCATATTCTTTTTAACTGTCCCATAATAAGTTGACAACCCAGGTTTAGAAAAACAAGGATTATACGGAATAAATGGGCAAAATTGGGACAGAATGATCATAAGATGTTCAGTGTGGGAGAGTCAGCATCACACCTTTAGGCTGTCAGCACAGATGCAGAGAGTAGTTTGCACATTTTAATGATATAATCAAAATTTGGACACATAATCCCAAAGTTGATGACCTGCTTAATTCTCCCCAATCCCTCCCCATCATCAGTGTCTGCCTGACAATGCTCCTACAATCATATTAATCCTCTATAAGGCTATTGTTATAGCAGATATGTTTCAGAGTAGCAGTGAAAATTATTTGGGTTCAATTTCTGTTAGATAAATTGTTTTGCCGTGTAATTGGAGCTATTTTGTTTCATTCAATCTAATTGGATTAATGGCCTACACTAATATCAGATTCACAGAGCCACCTATTCCCTCCTTAGAGGTCAAGGAGGTAACCAGGCCAATGTTGATAGTGTTATGAAGTCCACAAGACTGGATAACATAGGCTCTAATTTTTCTTGTGTGACTTTTGCTTTCTACCTATCTCTATGACATATCAAGGTCAAGAGGTTAAACTGTGTCAAAACCATGATCCTAATTACTGCAGCATCAATGCACTTTTTGATGTATATTTACTAATTTTTTTACATAATATTAAGGCAAGAGAAAACATCCATAAAGTCAACACAAATGCATTGGAGACTCATTAGCATAATATGTACATTTTTTCATTTACCTGTGCTGGGAGCACAGGGGAAATTTTTTTTATTGAAAAGCAAGAATCCTCTAGCACGCTCTTTTAATGGAATCAGCAAGAATGCTGTCTTTGATTTGCTTCGTGATTGCATATAAATCATTACTACTTTTGGTTTTCTTTTGCCATTGTGTTAAAGCGTTGTATACTATTTTTGCATAACATAGCAGTTGATCTCCTGTGGCATTTCAAACCGGAAGTCAAGACTGTAGGCCCTTCATGTGAAAGGCAGTAAGAATTGAACTAGCGACATGGAAATAATGTTATTGTGCAGTATTGGAACAATCCCAAATGGAAGTCCTACACTGCCAACTACAGATGGGAGGGTGTAATTACAACACAGCAAGATTACATAAGCAGTTCTCATTAGACATCAGCATAGGAATGTATACTAAAAGAATTAAAGTGTACGCAAACAGAACAGTTTAAACACATTACAGAGAGAAAGTTTTGTTTCTTAAAATTAGATTATGATTGTGACATTTCGCTATCACAACTGTAGAAAATTATGTGGTCAACAAAGTTATTGAGTCCTTTAAAATGAATTAGCAAAGAAAATAGTAATCATAAACATATAAATCAATGTTATACAGGCAGCCTAGAGCTGAATTAAAATGTAATTTGACATTCTCTTTTTAAGACAAATTCACTGTTTCTGCTTTGTGGAATCTCTCTGTAGCATTCACTGTTTCTGGTTGAGAAGATTATAAAAGTGATTTTCTCATGGTTACACAAATATTGCACTGGAACTCGGCAGCAACAGTTACATGAGAATAGCATAGATGGATTTCCCACCTAGTTTCCATTGGAAGACTCTGATTTCCACCTGTCAAGTGAACAGCGTAGTCAAAGTAAATAATAAGTGCTCGAAAGATTGTTGATACATCCAATCATTTCATTGGATGATGCCACTGTTTTCTATTACACAGTATCATTAAGACATTCAGTCAATGATATTGGGCAGATCCCATGAATAATGATTTTGCAGTTGTGTGAAGCATCTGTGTTCAAATTTCTATTGTTATTCAAATGTGCAAACCTCTTTCCACATATGTACAAGCAGCCTGAATGGTTGATGCTGCCTCACCCAAAGCTGAACATCTTATGACTATTCAGTCCTAAACTGAAAAATGTGTTGCTGGAAAAGCGCAGCAGGTCAGGCAGCCGTCCTAGTTTTGCCCCATCGTATTCAATATATTTCTCATTTTCAGATGCCTGAGTTTTTGATTTATTCTGTGTCAGTTGAAAAGAATGTGGAAACACACTACTCTTGTATAATTACATTTACAAATTATTAGCCTACAACAATAGCTATCCCTAAGGTTGGGAAAGCAGACACAGTTTGATATGAGAGTTACCAATACGCTCAATGGTTTTGGTTGATGCAGTGTGAGTGGTATTGTTGCCAATGGGAAGGGATTTCTTCGGGCTGAAATTCAAGATACTGGCAGGCAATGGCCAGAATTGGCTGGCCACAGTTTTAGTTTGGGATGTTCCACATATTCCCCTTGAAGAAAAAGTGGCCATATCTTCCCTGACCTATAATTAATTGGCTGAGGGTTATTTCTTATAGAAGGTGAACTGTGGAGCTTCACCATCAGAGTCAGTTACCAGGATGGAAATGGTTGTTGAAAGATTGAACTGTTGTCTGTTTGAAAGCTGTGGACTGTGTTCCAGTCGGAACTATGGGATTACAGATTACTGTTTGTATTTTTATTTGAGATCTTGTGTCAATGGGAGTGCTTCATCAAGTGCCAACCAGTGGTGTTTTGTCAATATAACAGCGCATGTGTGTTAAGAACTCCATGAAGTTGGAACACTAGTCACACTTTGGCAGTTACAGGTTATATTTGGTAGAGAAAAACTCTAGAAGTGATTCTGAGTCAAGGTTCAGCCAGACAGTGAAAAGACATTTGTGACTCTGTGAGTAAGCAAGAGAAACCTTTAAGCAGAAGAAGTGCAGACTGGGAAAGCTGGAAGTCTGAAGTATTTACGTTTCAGAGTTAATATTGCCGCCATAGTGTGCAGACATCACTAGACATGGCTTCAATAGAAGATATTCGGGCTGCATAAATGATGTGAAAATGTACATGATGTAACTTTAGATGCAAGAACATTGCAAAGCCAGAATTAAAGTGACAAAAGCAACAAGTTAGAAGACTGGGCAGACAAAGTCTAGTGGAACAAAAAATTTAACACACTTCTGAAGTTGTGGAAAAGGTGAGATATCCATTTTTAAACTGTGACAAAGGTGTATTCAAGCCGCACACCAATGGAGATATCCATGAAGAAAAACTGTGAAGCAACAGAGATAATTAGAAGTGCTGCTGAGAATGGGAATTATATAGTGAAATCTGTTAAAGGAAAAGGATTTATCATCTAGACACATGAAGAGTGAAACTCATTCAGTAAATTCATAAGAGAATGTTTATTAAAGCCATTTGAAACAGGATAATTCACTCAGTAAAACCATTAATAAAATAGTAATATTTATTAAAGTGATGATTGGTAAAAAGATGGGAATTACTTATTTTACTTGCTGTATCCCACATTTTGATTACAAAAGAGTATGAAACCCTCCAGAGTAGCAGGCACAGCGTTACTACATTTCAGAATTAAGTACTATTAATGCAAAGGAAATAAATAATCACATTAGGAAGACATGGCAGCTGAAATAATATTTCCTGGAAGATTTTGTTATGGTGATAGGTCAAATGGAACACAGATATTTTGGAAGAATACAGTTCCTAAAGTACGCAATTGCTTCCAAACTAGATGCTAAATAAGAAGCTGAAAAATAAATCTATATTTGTATTCAATTTGGTCTTTAGCTGATGACATTGTGTGGAGGAGCAAAACATACCCCTAAACAAGTTTTAGATTCCTTTGACAAGTAACTTAACTTCAGAACAAATAACATTCTTGAAAAAGCAAGATTGAATGGCAGAGATCATCATTGTAAGAATCTTTAGATAATTTAATTAATGATCACTACCGATTTGTGGTAAAAAACATGACTATGTAGCTTTAAAGTTAGAACACATAGGAGACAGAACTGTTGTTGGAATTACAAAGTTCCTTGAAAATGGAACTGCAGGTAAACAGGATTGTTCAGGATATTGAGTACATGAGTTGGGACGTCATGTTGCAGCTATACAGGACATTGGTGAGGCAACTTTTAGAATACTGAGTACAATTCTGGTTGCTAATCTATAGGAAGGCTGTTGTTAAACTTGAGAGGATGCAGAAAAGTTTTCCATTATTCAATCCGATTCCCTACAGTATGGAAACAAGCTCTTCCACCCAACAAGTCCACACTGACCCTATAAAGAGTAACCCATCTTTGCCCCTATCCTATATTTACCCCTGACTAATGCACCCAACACTATGGGCAATTGACCATGGCCTATTTACCTGACCTGCACATCTTTGGATTGTGAGAGGAAACTGGAGCAGCCGGAGGAAACCCACACAGACACGGGGAAAATGTGCAAACTCCACATGGACAGTCGCCTGAGATGGGAATCACACCCAGGTCCCTGGGGCTATGAGGCAGCAGTGTTAACCATTGAGCCATCATGCCGCCCTTTTATATGGATGTTGCCAGGATTGGAGGGTTTAAGACATAGGGAGTAGCTGGATAAGCTTGGGCTATTTTTCTCTGAAGTGTTGGAGGCTGTGAAGTGTGAAGGGGTGACTTTATAAAGGTTTATAAAATCATGAGAGACATGGATTGGGTAAATATCTAAGGTCTTTTTCATGGGGTGGGGGAGTCCAAACCTCGACAGCATAGGTTTAAGTTGAGAGGTAAAAGTTTTAAAAAGGACCTGGGGGTAACATTTTTTCACAGAGGGTGTGCATGTATGGAATGAGCTGCCAGAGGAAGTGACAGAGGCTGGTACAATTAATTACAACATTTAAAAGGCACCTGGATAGATATATGAATAGGAAGCGGTTAGAGGGATATGGGCCAAATGCTGACAAATGGGACTAGGTCAGATTGAGATGTCTGGTCAGTGTGGACGTGTTGGACTGAAGGGTATGTTGGGCTGCATAGCTGGTGCGGATGAGTTGGACTGCAAGGTCTATTTTTGTGGCGTATGACTCTCTGCTGCTGAATCTTTTATTACTGTAGTGATGGGAACCAGGGAAATCTCATTGACTATGAGATCCTTGATTGGGGTCATTAACCTAGGTCCATCAGGAAACCCTGGCTGACCAGTATAATCAGGGGATTCAGAATCTCCTCAGTTCAGGGACTGACTCTGAGCTGGTTGGCCACAGCCAGGATACTGTGCACATATAAATAAAGGGTGACTTGGTGATGGGATACCAGTCTCTGTGCAGTTATTTCAATTACAGTCAAGGAAAAATTTGATCTGAGATAAAGCCATCTCCAAGGAAGTTGGTAGTTGAAGTTAATTAGTTGTTTCACACAGCAGTGATTTTGGAGAGTTTCCACAGCCTGCTTGAGAGCCACACTAGTCATTAGTACAGGATAAGTCAGCAGAGTGGTGTTGAGTCTCAATTTCCATTATAATTAATGAACAACACAAAGTACATTGGATGACAGCATAGAAGACTTTAGAAGTAATAAAACCATCATTTTAATTATCCTATTTAAAATTAACACCTCAGTAACGGTCAGCAAAAATTTTGGGATTAGATTTGGTAAATAACATGCAAGATAGATACACATTTCCCTTTAATTGCTCAGGGAAAAAGAATTGGACCTTGTAATCAGAATTAATATTTGTGTTTATATAATTTGCAGGGTTTATTTGCTTACATATTAGTTTATATAACTGCTAACTGCAGTGATTTATGTGGTAATGAATAATTATATTGGATAAGACAGAAACACAGTTATGTCCATAGATTTCCCAATGTAGGCGACTGGTGAACACTCATATCTGAGTTCTAAGCTATCATGTGATACACATGATTACTTTATGTATTAACTTTCAATGGATGGCGCCCACACCCCCACCAGTGCTGTTACTGATGGCCCAGTGTGGCGAATTGTACGTCTCCGCAATATTTTATAGACCAGGTGGCAAACATCAATAACAGCTTCCCTGCTGAGTAAAAGCCTCCACGTGCATTTTCCCTCATCATGTCCAAATGAATTTTTTTTCCTTGACTAATTTGTGCTGTGAGTTATTAACCTTCTCTGTCTACTCTTTTACTTCTGCATTGCTCTCACCTTTTTCTTCTCTCTCTCTAAGATTGAGCTGATGCTGGCCACTGGTGGTCCATGATTAATATTATTCTATTTTCCATAATTTATACCCTGCTGATACCTTGAAAACTTTTCATTAGTTCAGGACCCTGGTTGTTCTGCTTTCAAGTTCAAAGAATGTTGCTGTTGTTATTTCACACACCGTTAATTTTGTATTAGATTTGTTCTTCACTGGCTTTAAAGATGCTAGAATATGTGAATAAACATTTTATAATGGGAACAAATATCAGAGTGCACTTTCCACCCAGCTCTTTCCTCTGTTTATGCACAAAATTCAGCAAAATTAGCATGCACTGAGGAACTATATGGCCCTCTATGGAACTGTGATAAAACGTTTGTTAATCTATCTTCCTGATGATAGGAACAGGATAGGATCAGAATTTGTGGTGAAGTAACTAAGTGAATGGTGTGGGTAAGAAGTTGACTGAAGGCATGATTTGATATATGGGAAGGATTTGATATATGTAAGATTGTGAGGGAAGCTGACAGGGTGGATGCTGAAAGGATTGATCAAAGCACTGGGCATCAGTGAGACCATATCTGGAGTATTGTGTATTGGTCACTATACTAAGAGAGGGATTTTAATGCATTGGAAGCAGAGAAGGTTTACCAGACTAATACTTGAATGAATCTTATGAGAAAAGGCTGGACAGGCCAGGCCTGTATCCTCTAGAGTTTAGAAGAACAAGAGTGACTTAATTGGAACATACAAGAGCCTGACACCAATTGACCAGGTGAATGCTGAAATGATGTTTCTTTTTATAGAAGAATCTAGAACTAGGAGAAATAGTTTAAATATAAGGTGTCGACCATTTAAAACAGAGAAGAGGAAACATTTTTTTCTCTCAGAGACTGAGAGTCTTTGAAATTTTTTCTCAAAAGATGGTGAATGCAGGATCTTTAAATATTGTTAAAGCAGAGATAGATAGCTTCTTCATTACTAACAGGATGAAAGATTGTCAGGGATATGCAGGAATGTGGAGTTGTGGTTAAAATCAGATCAGCCATGATATGACTGAATGACAGGGCAGGAAAGGTGGTGCGTGTATGGAATGAGCTGCCAGAGGAAGTGGTGGCAGCTAGGACAATTACAACATTTAATTGTCTGGATGTGTATATGAATAGAGGGATATAGGCCAAGTGCTGGCAAATGGAACTAGATTAATTTAGGATATTTGGTTGGCATGGATGAGTTGGACCGAAAGGTCTGTTTCCGTGCTGTACATCTCTATTACTCGATGACTGAGTGGCCTACTCTTGTTCCTTGTTCACATGGTCATATTGATATCTTCTCTTGGGGTAATTAAGGTGGAGATGAGGCCTCTTTTTTCTGTAGTGTTATGGGCCTGTGGAGCTTTCTTCCCGTAAGAGCAGTGGAGGCAGAGTCATTGAACAGTTTTACAAAGAAGTGAGTCAAAGGGTATCAAGAATGGATAAGAAAATCAAGTAGAGGCCAAAATTAGATCAGCCAAGATCCTGCTGAATGACAGAGCAGACTGAATGGCTTCTCTCATTCCTAATTCATATGCTCCTACACTTGTAAAAATATAGAACTTGCATAGTTGTCTGGTCTTTGGTCTGTCCTGTAAGCTGGTCGTAGCTGAGGTGGTGGAAGAGGCACTACAATTGTCTCCAGATCAGAGGAGGAGACATCAGTCAAAGTCCTGCTCCTGATGGTATCCAGTGACTCCTGATGGAATTACGTATTGGTCTATTTTTTCTGTTATTGTTGTGAAGAAAGCTACATTTACTTTCTCTCTTGAGAAGATGCTGATGGCATTAATTCTTACCTTGCAGCAATTATTCTTACAACTGAATAGCTTTTGAACTCACTTCAGGGAGTGCAGAATACATTATAACTCTGGGCTCCACATAGGCTGATCAAGTACGCAGGGATGATAAGCCCCTTTCCAAGAAAAATTAATAACCTGGCTCAATTTTACCACCCACCCTCCCCCTGCAGATTCAACACCTTTCACAGTCATTTTTCTAATGTCACAATGATCAGATTTATTGATTTCACCAGCTCTAGCTTCCCTGTTAGTTCCGAAATTGATATATCTGGCTTGGTGATGATGTTCTTGAACTTGGGAATGATGCTGCCTGAGGTCAATAGGTTGGATCAGGTGTCCATGACAACTGCACAAAAAATGCCACCCAAGTGGATTAGCCCAAATGGTTTGCCAGTCATATCAATTGGACAGAGTACAATGCACTGGTCACCCTGACCTAATGAGGTGGACATTTGAACTTTGTAGCCTCCTCTCTGGCTCTAACATTGTTAAATGCTGCTGCTGAGGTGATTTGGTCCATTGTGTCTGTGTGTCGACTCTTTAAGAGAGTAATCTGATTATTTCAGCTCACCTGCTCTTTCTCCATCACCCTGCAATTCCTTTTCTGAATGAAGAATAAATCCCAATTCTCTGTTAAAATTATGCCTCAGCCTGTTTCCACAATTGTTTCAGGCAGAGTATTTCAGATAACAATAACTTGCTGCAACATTTAAAAAAAAATTCTTCTCATTACCCCCAGCGCATCTGCTACTGAAACTATCATCGGCACCTTTGCTTTCAGTAAACCTGATTAATCAAACGCACACTTGCTGCTCTTCCAATTTCTAACCTCAAGAAATTTCATTCCACACCAACTGTGCTGCCTGTGTTTGACCTTGCACCAAGTTCTGTTCCATTGTAGCTAGCTGTTCGATCAGCTGACCCCTGTTCAAGTTGATTTTAAAATTCTCAGTTTTATTCTCAAATCCTTCCATCTCCTATCTCTTCCTGTTTGATCTTTGCAGCCTCGCAACACTCCAAGATAATTGTTTTCTGCTAATTCTGACCTCTTGTACATCCCCAATTTTAATCACTACACATTAATGCCTGCACCTTCAGTCGTTAAGGCCCTAAACTTTGGATTACCCTTCACACACCTCTCTGCTTCGCATGCTTTTGTCCTTTAAGAAACTCTTTACTCCTTTAAGAATCTGCCCTGCACATTTTTCCTCTTCAGGTAATAATCTTTTGCATGCCTTGCTTTAACCTTTTCTCCACTATAGTTTCAGGCTATGAATTCCAGATCCCCATCACTCACTGAATGAAAAAGGTTTTGTTCATGTCACCTTTCGTTGCTTTAATTCTATGCTCTCTTGTTCATGAATCCTTCCAAAAATGTGAGCTATCTGTCCAGTGCTCTCATGATTTTGAATATCTCCATCAGATTTCCCCCCAATCATCTCTTCCCCAAGGAAAACAGTCTCTACTTCCTCAATCTTCCTACATGACTTAAATTCCTCTTACAAGCACATGACTAAGTGCAAGCATATGCCAAATACCCCCCTCATATATGCTGTGCCATTTAATAAAATCATGGATAATCTGATTGTGATCTCAATCTCACATTCTAAGCTATCTCAGCTAACCTTTAGCTCCTGTAATGGTCAAAAATCTCCTTTATTAGTCTAGAATGTATCCAGCTCTTCCTTAAAAAGGCTCAGTGCTGATCTTACCAGGAATCGGTGAAGTGTCATGTTTATTGAGTTTCATGGAGGGCTTCTCTCTATGACCCTGTACCAGTGTTTCTTGTTATCATCTCAAACTCACCTCATTATATACATACTGCACACCTAATATGCCTTTCTTATGTAATGCTGGCTGGATTCTCCCACTCACCACAGAGAGAGGTAATTACCAAAGTCAGGATGACTTGGGTTCCCTGCAAGGGGCATTATACCTAACAGGCTGTTGTGCACAAGACAAGGACTGGAAGTCCGTAGACACATGCTCCAGACATACCAATAAAGAGTACATTGGTGCCCACTTTACAGATAGGGACCTAGAGTTCCTGATAGAGAGAGCGGTACAGAAGATAGATATCCTCTTGATCCAAGACCAGCAGAGGAGGCCATGACACCAGACCCTGCCGGCTTGGTCCAGGATTGCCGACCCTGCCAGTGCCATCTCCCTGCTCCACAGAAATGCCAGCAGTGGCACAAAAAGATAAATGACTTTCTCTGATTCATGAAAGTAAATGCACCCATCTTCTCTCTCATAGTCCACCCTCACTCCACTTCGAGCAGCATGCTGTGCCGTTCTCACTATTGCCTGCAACATCTTTCCTCACTCGTTCTCACCACTCCAAACGCCTAACCTTCTAACATTGCATGACCTCTGCCCTACCTGCTCACTGTCACAATGTCGATCTTTTTACAATTGTTTTCCAGACAGTGGGTAGCACAGTGGTTAGCACTGCTGCCTCACAGTGCCAGAGACCCGGGTTCAATTCCCGACTCAGGCGACTGACTGTGTGGAGTTTGTACATTCTCCCCGTGTCTGCGTGGGTTTCCTCTGGGTGCTCTGATTTCCTCCCACAGCACCAAAGATGTGCAGGCCAGGTGAATTGGCCATGCTAAATTGCCCGTAGTGTTAGGTAAAAGGGGTAAATGTAGGGGAATGGGTGGGTTGCGCTTTGGTGGGTCAGTGTGGACGTTGGGCCGAAGGGCCTGTTTCCACACTGTAAGTAATCTAATCGAAACAAAGAGTGGTGATTGGCCAGGCTCCGACTAGTTTGAGTTTGAAAGATTTATTGGGGCCCTTTTTGTTTATCCCTAACAGATAATGCCTAAGGCTTTCATATCTTAAAAAAACTGGCATTATCAAAGGGGTGTGGCCAGCTAGCTGTGTAGCAAGCCTTTGTTTAGATTAGAGTTTTTGATTCAGTTCAGCAGTAGGGTGTGTGAAGAAAGGCTGTTGGGGACAAGTCCAGCTGGGTATCTCTAACCTCAAGCCTGTAACCCCTGGTTTATTTCATTTCTATCCTTTGTCCTAAGGGATGTGTTTATTGGGACTGTTGCCAGTATTTTCAGAACAGCATCATTAAGTCGGAATAGTCTGTTAGGTTTTTCTATTTTCTGGTATTATATTTTCTGTTCTTTGTGTTTCATTCTGTAATTTTGTAAAAATTTTTTTTTGTTTAAAACTTGGTAGCCAAATCAGCTAATTCACTCTGGGAACATCCATTATCCACTTACCTAAACAAATAACAAAGTTACGGATTGTCTATCTGCTTAAAAATGTTTTGAGGGTCGGGCCTGGTACATAACAGATTGGGGGCTCTTTGTAAGATCTGTTTATAGTTCCAAACAGGGATTTGGAATTTGAATTGTTTTGGATTCAGAGGCAGTGAGTGGTAGGTGTTAATATCTTTATTTCGGGTGATGATTTGGTTGGTTTGAACAGCATTGGGATAGCAATGGTTCTTTCAGTCACCAAGAGTTTTCTGGGGGTGGAAGAAGTGACCTTGGGGGTTTTACAGAAGGTAGGTAAGGCAAGCTGTGAGAATTAGCAGACATGTTGAAGTTGGAGCTACCTCCTAAAGTGAGGAAAGATGAGACGATTATAGCAATAGCTCAGTATTTAAATTTGCTGGAAACACCATCAGGATCTGCAGAGATGACAAAAAATTCAATTGCAAATGAAGCAGCTTGAGTTCGAGGCAAGAGGTAAGGAAAGGGCAGCAGAAATGAAACAGTTTGAGTTACAATTAAAAGCAGAAGAGAAAGAGAAAGAGACAGAGTTTGAGCTTCAGAAAACGACACTTAGAAAGGAAAGTCAGCTTAAAACGATGGAGATGAAGGCTGAAGGTCGGCTTAGTGAGGAAGTACAACAAACTCATGTGCAAGAGCAGAGAGTTAAAACAGCAAGGTTAGCAGCTGAAGTGGCTGATGGTTATGAGTTGGTCCATAAAACAGTGTTTGGCTTCCAGACTCAATTTCAATCCATGAAGGATAGAAATTGGGGCAAAGAGAAATCCTCACGTGGAAAGGGAAAGGTAGATCTTGGTGAAGATCATAAGGATAACTCACCACAGGGTAAAAAGGGAACCCTTGAAGAGGACAAAGATGTTAAAAAGCTCCGGTGTTTTCATTGCAATAAAGTGCGCCACACAAAATCAGTGTTGGTGGACTAGGAAAAAGCCAAATGTAGAAAAACAGGACAAGCCTGGGAATTTTGTTGGAATGGTAACAGAAAGCACAGTGGAAGCTAGAAAGCTGCATCAGTGTGTACAAGTTTATCGGAGCTTGGTTAAGGAGAATCTGCTTAGAAAATATACCTGCAAAGGTAAAGTTTATTCACGTAGGCCAGGAGTAGCAGGTGAAGAGGTTACAACATTAAGGGACACAGGATCCTCTCAGTCTGTGTTGCTGAAAGATGAGGAGATATGTGCTCCTGAAGGACTATTGCCAGAAAAGGTACTGATAATGAGAATTCACGGTGAGACAACAAGGGCTCAATTATGTAAAGTGAGGCTAGAGAGTCCAGAAAAGAGTGGAGAATTTGTGATAGGAGTACTGGACAAACTCTCAGCTCCAGGAATACAATTTGTCCTTGATTCACTGGTAGGTGTGCCACCTACTATAGTTGAAAATCGAGTGGACACTCAGGCAACTGAGGCAATGCAGGATTCATATCCGGGAATCTTCCCTGATTGTGTAGTAATGATGTCACAGAGTCACCAGTTGAAGCAGGACAGATCAAAGGGTAAAGATGAGGAAGCTTAAGTGGCATTAGCAGAGATGGTGTTTGATCAGATAGTTGAGACAAAAGAAGAGCAAATAGGTAATCATGCAAATTTATTTAGCTCTGCAAAACTCACTGCGTTACAGCAGAAAGATGAAGATTTAAAGCATTTGTCTCAAAAGGCATATACAGATCAGGAATCTGAATGTATGCTTATGTGTTATTACCTGAAAAATGATGTCTTAATGAGGATCCCATATTCAAGCAGATGAGAAATGGGCAGAAATTCATCATGGTGGTTCAGTGGTTAGCACTGTTGCCTCACAGCGCCAGGGACTCGGGTTCGATTCCAGCCTCGGGTGACTATGTGGCGCTTGCACATTCTCCCCGTGTCTGTGTGGGTTTCCACTGGGTGCTCTGGTTTCCTCCAGCAATTCAAAGATGTGCAGATCAGGTGAATTGGCCATGCTAAACTACCCATAGCGTACGGGTAAATGTAGCTTCGGGGAATGGGTCTGGGTGGGTTGCTCTTCAGTGTGTCGGTGTAGGCTTGTTGGGCCGAAAGGCCCGTTTCCACACTGTAGGGATTCTAATTCTAAATCATCTTGCCAGTAGGGTATAGAAAGGAGGTGTTGCGAGTGGCATATATAAGACATTTAGGAGAGAGGAAAACACAGGCTAAAATACAAAGACATTTTTACTGGCCTGGACTGCACAAAGATGGAATTGAATTTTGCCAGACATGCCATACCTGTCAGGTAATTGGAAAAGTACAGGTAGTAAAAAGACCTGTACTTTTAACACCTATTACAGCATTTGAGGAATCTTTTACAAGAGTCTTAGTTGATTGCGAAGGTCCCCTACCTCAAATAAAGATTGGGAATCAGTATTTGTTAACAATAATGGATGTATCGACTGGATTTCCAAAATCTGTCCCATCACGCAATATCAAAGCTAAAAGGATTATAGAGGAATTACTCAAATGTTTTACTCGATACTGACTACCAATAGAGATACAGTCAGAACAAGGGTTAAACTTCACATCCAAACTATTCAAGGAAGTTATGGACAGCTTAAAAATAAAATAATTTAAATCTACTGCGTACCATCCAGAATTGCAGGGAGCGCGAGAAAGGTGGCATCTGACATTAAAGTCCATTGCAAGGTTTGTGAAGGTTTGTAGCTCAGGTTGAGGTTTAGGGGGTAGGTTTGCTCACTACAGCTCAGCGAGCAAACCTACACCCAAAAATTAAAGTCCATGTTGAGGGCTTATGGTCAGGACTATCCAGATGATTGTGTTAAGGGAATTCCATTTGTGCTTTTTGTGATCAGACATGCACCAAATTAATTGACCAAATTCAGTCCATTTGAATTAGTTTTTGGGCATGAAGTGAGAGGACCATTGAAACCGATTAAGGAGAAGCTAGTAAGTCAGAATTCAGAGACCACACATTTGGACTATGTGTCAAAGTTTCGAGATTATTGAATTGAGCTGGGGAGTTGGCTGGGCAGCATTGAAAATTTTGCAGCATGCAATGAAACAGAAAGCTGACAAGAAATCAAAAATTCGCAGTTTTGCCATCAGGGTTAAGGTATTATTGTTACTTCCAATAATTGGTGAACCCTTAAAAGCAAGGTTTAGTGGACCTTATCGAATTGAAAGGAAAATGAGTGGAGTGAACCACTTCATAGGAACTCCATTCAGGAAGAAATCTCAGAGAGTGGATCACATGAATATGCTCAAAAAGGTATTTTGACAGGGAAGGGAAGCAAGAGGAGAATGTTAATGGTTACAACACAGAGGGAAGAACCAAGTTCAGAGCATTCTGAATTGGACATTCCTCAAATTAAATTGGACAATGAGGAAGTTGTCAAAAATTGAGATAAATTATTCAGCTACCTTCCTGAGAAAAATTGAAATGACCTGAAAGACTTATTACTATCACATGGGGAGATATGCGGAAATAGTCTGGGAAGTACTAACTTAATTGTGCATGATGTAGATATTGGAGATGCTGTTCCGATTAAGCAACATCCTTAAAGGCATAGCCCTCTAAAGTTGGCACAGATTCAGAAGGAGATTGAACGCATGCTCCAAGATAATATAATCAAAGTGAGTTACAGTGACTGGAGGTCACCTATAGTAATGGTGCCAAAGCCAGATGGTAGCCAACAGTTATTTGTGAACTATTGCAAAGTCATTGCAGTTACAAAGACTGATGCATATCCACTTCTGTGCCTGAAAGACTCTGTTAAAAAGGTGAGACAACCAACTAAGTTGGACTTACTCAGAGGCTACTGTCAGAAAGAGCAATTGCAGCTTTTGTAATGCCAAATGGACTGTATCAGTTTAAAGTCATGACATTTGGTATGAAAAACACTCTGGCCACATTTCAGAGATTGACTAATAAGGTCATTGCTGGATTACCCAGCTGTGTAGTGTGTACATTAATGACCTGGTGATTTTTAGTCACTCACGGAAGGAACATTTACAACATTTATTGAACCTGTTCGATTGACTTTGGAAGGCAGGCTTGGTGGTAAACCCAGCTAAAAGTGAATTTGTCCAAGCTCAAGTCACCTTCCTGGGCCATGTCATTGGACATGGGCAAATGGCCGTAGCAGAAGCAAAAACAAAGGTAATCGGGGAATTTCCCATACCATTGACAAAAAGAGCAGGACTACAGCTCCTGGGATTGAATGGATTTTATCAAAAATTTGTGGCCGAATTTTAGTAGAGTGGCTGCTCCACTCACTGAATTGCTTAAGAAAGCAAGACATTTCAGTGGACAATGGACTGACAGAAAGCATTTGGCAGCCTGAAGATTGTGTTCACCACGGCCTTGGTATTAGCCACATCTCATTATGCAAAGCCTTTCATGGTGGCTATCGATGTGAGTGATGTGGATGTTGGTGCTGTGCTCCTGCAGGAAGATGACGAGAAAATACAAAGACCTATCTGGTATTTCTCCAGAAAGTTGAATGTTCATCAGCAGAAATATTCGACAATTGAGAAAGAGATTTTGAGCTTGTTGTTGGCACTTCAGCATTTCAGTGTTTATATTACCAGCAATGCATCTGAGACAGTTTGTACACTGATCATAACCCATTAAAATTGGTGGAGAAATTTAAGGACAAAATGGCAGACTGTTTAGATGTAGCCTGTCATTACAGTCATTCAATTTGAAAACTGTGCATGTGACAGGTCAAGAAAACGTGATTACCGATGCATTATGAAGACTCGAATGAGAGATGGAGGCATTTGGTGGCGCGAGAAGCACAGACTGAATCCGAATGTATTTGTGCATATTTTCATGTTTATAGTCAGTGAATGTAAATTTATGTTTTAAGGTACTAACCACTATTTTTGGGAGTTTTGAAAAATGAAGCCATCTTTGGATATTGATGTTTCATTTTTTAAGGGGGAGGTATCACAATGTTGGTCTTTTTACAAGGTTACAATGCCCTTGAGATTTTTTTCCAGAGAGCGGGTGATTGGCCAGGCTCCAACTAGGCTGGGTTTGAAAGGTTTATTGGGACCCTTTTTGTTTACCCCTAATAGATAATGCCTCCGGCCTAAGGCTTTCATGTCTTAAAAAAACGGCTGGTATAATCAAAGGGGTGTGGCCAGCTAGCTGTGTAGCTAGCCTTCGTTAGATTAGGGTTTTGATTCAGTTTAGTAGCAGTGTGTGTTAAGAAAGGCGGCTGGGGCAAGTCCAGCTGGGTACTCTCTCTCTCACTTTCTCTCTCTATTGTAAAGACTGTGAGCCCTGGTTTGTTTCATTTTTACTCTTTGTACTAAGGGATATGTTAATTGGGACTGTTGCAAGTACTTTTGGAACAGCATCATTACATTGGGACAGTCTGTCTGGGTTTTGAATAGGATAAGTTATCCAGCATTCTATTTTCATTTCTTTGTGTTTTATTTCCTAATTTTGTAAATAAATTCTTTCTGTTTAACTCTTGGTGGCCAAATCAGCTAATTCACTCTGGGAATATCCACTGTACACTTACCTAAACAAATAACAAAGTTACGGTCTGGGCTACTTGCTTAAAAATGTTTTGAGGGGTTGATCCTGGTCCATAACACTCACTCACATGTTTCCACAGCACTCAAAGCAGTGCCACCCACCTCCATCTCACTCAGTCCTTTCCTTTCCCTTATTCCAGGAGAAAAGGCCCCTCAGTCAGGCCAAAAGAGATGGGACAGGTTGAGTGTCTGGCATTTGCCTCCTCACTCCCACAAGAAGAAGGCCCTGACTCTGACCAGCCTGACTGACTGTGACCACACAGGCCTACTGCTGAGACTGAAACAACATGGCTTCAAGACCCCCTTCCCCAGCATACTCCTGGCAAATCTCCAACCCATTGAAAACAAGCTGGACGAACTTCAAGCTAGACTCACCGACCAAATAGAATTGAGAGGCCGCTGTGTGTTCTGTTTTAGAGAGACATGTGCTTTAAAATCCTGAGGGCTTCTCTATCCACCAGATGGACTGCACCACATCCTCAGGTAAGGCAAAGGGTGGAGGGGTCTGCCTCCCTTGGACCTAGATTATATAATGGTGAAATGCCATCCATACTACCTGCCACGGGGGTTTATTTACATTATGCTGATAGCAGTTTACATCCTACCCCAAGTGATAGTGAAGAGCATACTTGATGAAATATACACCGCTACAAATAGCCTTGCAACAGAATATCCCAAGGCCATGTTCATTGTAGCCAGTGACTTCAACCTCAACACTGTGCTGCAAAGATGTCATCAAAACGTCTCCTGTCCCACCAGTGGCCCAAACACCCTTGACCATTGCCCCACAACCATCAAAGGTGCCTAGTGCTCCTTTCTTTGCCTGCATTTTGGTAAATAAGACTATAAGGCTGTGCTCCTTCTCCCTGCTTACAAGCAGAAACTGAAAGATGAAGATCTGGTACAGAAACTCGTACAGTGCTGGTCTGAGGTCACAGATGAGCTCCACTGTGACTGCTTAGTGCATATTCAAGAATTCAGTGGCCAACCTAAATGAGTATGCTGCTACCATCACAGACTTTGTCAGAAAATGTGTAGGGGGACTGTGTGCCAAAGGAGTTAATCTGAGTGTTCCCCAACTGTAAACCATGAATGAACTGGAAGATCCACTCCCTATTGAATACCAGGTCTGAGGTGTTCAGGTCAGATGACCCTGATCTCTACAGGAAATCTCATATGATCTTCGCAAAGCCATAAGGGACACCAAGAGACAATACCAGATTAGAGTCCCAGACTAACCACATCTACACATGTCAGCTGTGGCAAGGCTCACACAGTATAACAAGCTGCAAAGCAAAGTTGAATGGAATCACTGGCAACAATGCATTCCTCCCTCTATGAGCTTAATGCATTCTATGCTCATTTTGAACAGAAGGTCAGTGAAATGATGTCACCTGCCCCAACAGGGTGCAACTATACGCGCAGTCAGCATCGCAGATATCAGATCAGCCTTCTGGAGAATGAACCCCCAGAAAATGACTCGCCTGGATGGAGTCCGCTTCTGTGCACTCAGATCCGGTGTGAACCAGCTGCTGGGAGTACTTGCAGACATCTTTACACTCTCCTTACTATGGTGTGAGGTTCACACTTGCTTCAAGAAGATCACTGTCATCCAAGTGCCAAAGGAAAATCAGGCAACATGCCTCCATGAATACTGTCTGGTAGCTCTGACATTATGAAGCGTTTCATGAGGTTAGTAATAGCACTCATCAAATCCAGCCTTCCAAGTTGCTTTAATCTGTTACAATTCATCTTCCATCACAATAGGTCCATAGCAGATGCCATCTCCCTAACCCTACACTCATCCCTGGAACATTTGACCAACAAGGACATTTACATCAGGCTACAATTATTGACTTTTACTCAATCTTCCAGACTATAATTCCACCAAAACCCATCTCTAAACTCCGAGACCTAGGCCTCTGCTTCCCCCTCTGCAACTGGATCCTTGGCTTCCTGACCCACAGACCACAGCCAGTAAGGATAGGTGACAACATTTTCTCCATAATAATCCCCAACATCAGTGCCCCGCAAGGCTATGTACTCAACCCCTAACTATACTCCTTATATATCTACAGCTGTGTAGCCAAATACAGCTCTAACTCCATTTACACATTTGCTGACGAAACCACCGTAGTGGATCAAATCTCAAACAATTATGAGACAGAGTATAGGAAAGGGTTAGTCAGCTTAGTGGCATGGTGTAAAGACAACAACAACTCCCTCAATGTCAACAAAGTGAAGGAGTTGGTTATCAACTTCAGGAAGCGGATTGCAAGACACTCCCCTGCCTCTATCAATAGTGCAAAGCTTGATGTGGTTGAGAGCTTCATGTTCTGAGAAGTAAAATATCACCAATGATCTATCCCAGTCCATTCACAGACAAGAAAGCACATCAATGCCTCTACTTCCTCAGAAGGCTAAGGAAAGTCAACATATTCACATGACTCTTATCGATTTTTGTAGATGCACCTTTGAAAGCATCCTACCTGGATGCAATATAGCTTGGTATGGCAATTGCTATAGTCAAGACCACAAGGGATTACAGAGGCTTGTAAATGTAATCCAGTCCATCACGAACACCAGCCTTCCTTCCATTGACTCTATTCAAACTTTCCACTGCCTTAGGAAACCAACCAACACAATCAAAGATCTCTCCCACCCTTATTATACTCTCTTCTATCTTCTACCACCCTCTTCCATTTGGCAGAGGACACAAAAGCCTGAAAACATATACCAACAGACACAGCATTGTGGCTTAGTGGTTAGAACTAAAGCCTCCCAGCACCAGGGACTTGGGTTCTATTCCACCCTAGGGCGAATGTCTGCATGCGGTTTGCACGTTCTCTTAGTGTCTGCATGGGTTTCCTCCCACCATCCAAAGGCATACAGTTTAGATGGATTGGTTGTGTTAAATTACATATAGCATCCAGGGATCTGAGGTTAGGTGACCTCGCCATGTGAAATGCAGGATTATGGGGATAAGGTGGGGGAGTTGAGTCTGGATGGGATGCTCTTTGGAGGGTTAATGTAGACTCGATGGGCCAAATTGCCTGGCTCTGCACTGTAAGGAATTTATGATTCTGCACTAAAGGATTTAAAAACAGTTTCTGCCCTGCTGTTATCAGACTTATGAAAAGGAATACTTTTTGCTGTATCTCAATACATGTAACAATAATAAATCAAATCAAATCAAACCACACCCTTGAACTGATGTCAGAGGCTGGCCTTGACTTACCACGCCAGGAGCTCCTGTCTAAGAGGAGTTTCCCTGGATTGAGTGTGGACAACTCCCCTTAGACTTTGAGTCTTGGTCATTTGTTTGAAGCAAGTGCAGGTGTGTGTGCAGCTGGTGCAGGGGCTACACAGCACAGTGCTGTACAATAACATTTCTAACCCCTTGACTGGTGAGTGCACTAAACAGCAAAGCAAAGCAGAAGTATTGTGAGCCTTTCAGATCTGATTGAGGGGGCAAACACAAAAAGGTAAGGCAAAACAGGAATGCTGTGGCCATTCAGATAGATGCAAAGCAAGTGAATCCTACAGGAACGAGTGAGGCTTCTGAAGGTGCAGCCTGGTCAAACTTGTGAACTGGGTGCCTGACCCTATGAGCAAAGTGTCCTTGCAGCAGGATTGCAATGACAGTGCTGGTACACTCCAAAGTGCCATATTACCTTGCAGAAGCGTACTTTAAGTGGATTGGATTTGTGGTATGCTGATGCGAAGAGGATGGCACATGTCAAATGCCAACATCCGTGGACAGGGGGTGGGTCAGCCACTGCCAGTGGAGTGTGCCTTAAGAGTTTGGTGCCTAGTGTCCTTGAGAATAGCAAGCAACAAGCTGCAGCCCTCAACTGTCCACTTAGACTTTCAGGGCGAGAATTCTTAGCATCTAATTTCTATCCAATGTGTAGAAGAATGAGAGATTGCATAATAACGAGGTTAATTTAGGTACTAATGAGAGAGATAATCAGTGGTATTCCATGTTAATAAGCTTCTTGCTGCTCACTAATGAAAATCTCACTTCGGCATTCAGGACCTGGATGTATAATATGTCGTTTTGGTGTCAATATTGAAAAGGGCCTCCCTTAATACCTCACAGATATTTTCTTGCCATAGTCCAAGTCAGTTAGGGGCTGGGAGCTACTATTAAGCCATGACTAATGTCCTTCCCTTCATTGATAAACCAGTATTCCTCTATGTTGAATACCACTTGGAAGATGCACTGCAGGTGGTAAGGGCACAGAATGTACTCTGAATGGGGGACCTTCAATGTCCATTACCAAAAGTGGTTTAGAAACAGCACTACAGTCTGATCTGGCTGAGTCCCAAATGAAATCTGAATGTAATGTAATGAGAATTGGTTGACAGACTGGAAACATAGAGTGGGAATAAATGGGACTTGTTCTGAGTGGCAGGAAGTGATTAGTGGTGTACTGCAAAATACAGTACTTGGGGCCCCAGCTATTTATATATATAATATATAATGATTTAGATGTGGGAACCAAATGCAAAATTTCCAGTTTTGCTGATGACACAAAACTACTTTGGGATTGTGAGTTATGAGGAAGGTGCAAGTAGGGTTCAAGACAGTCTAGACATGGCAGATGCTAAATGTGGCTAAATGTCAAGTTATACACCTAGGTGCGAAAAATAGAAAATCAGAGTATTAATTAAATAGTAATATATTTGGAAATGTGGATGTGCAAAGGAATCTAGGTATCCTTGTATGAAAGTAATGCAGCAAGCAATTAGGAAGAGAAATGTTACATTGGCTTTATGACAAGAGGTTTTCAGTTCAGATATGGGGTATTCTACTGCAATCATATGTGGCCTTCATAAGAGTGCACTTGTTGTATTGTGTGCATCTTTGGTCAACAGAAGACATATGTGTCATTGAGGAAGTGCAGCAAAGATTCACTAGGTTGACACCATGTCTAGCAGGACTGTCATACAAGGAGAAATTTGTTCATCTGTGCCTGTATTCACTTTAGTTCAGAGGAATCTGATTGAAAAGTATAACATTCTAACAGACCTAGACAGACTAGATGTATGGAGGAACAGTGGTTAAAGTCTCAGGATACAGATTAGGCCAGTCAAGGACTGAGATGAGAAAACATTTGTTCAGAGTGTAGTCACCCTGTGGAATTCTCTACCAAAGAAGGCTGTGGAGGCTGGGTCACTGCATATATTCAAAGAAGAAATTGATAGGTTTGGAGATATTAAAGGCTTCAAAGACTGTAGAGAGAAAACAGGAACATAACATTGAGATTGAGGATTGGTCATGACAGTATTGAATAGTGGAATAGGCTAAAAAGGGCAAATGTCTCCTAGTTTCTATGTTTCAATGGCATAGACACTGTCTGAGGCCAATGGGGAGGGAATTTACAAGAGGAAAAGAATTACTTGATCACATCCTCACCAATCAACCTGTCACAGTTACATCTGTCCACGTCAGTATTGGAAGGAACGATCACTGCACAGTGTGGAAACAAAGTCATCATCCTCCATTATGTTGTGTCACATTACCATCATGCTAAATAGGATTGACTTTTAACAAATCCAGCAAGTCCATACCAGGCTTCTCTGGGGCACTGTGGGCCATCAGCCGCAGCAGAATTATCTCCAAGCCCCTGACCTAGCTTATCCCAACTCTTCCATTGCCATCAAATCAGGGGATCGACTCTAGGTCAATGAAACCTGAATCAGAAGTAGGACTTATTACATTTGCAAAAATGGGTTCCACACCAGTTATAGAGCTTGAACTGAAACATTCTTACTCAATCAGGCAGAGTTCTTGTCATGCACACTTTGTCCACTTGTAAATAACTCACATAACTGGAGGCTGCTCAGTGCAAAAGACCAGAAAATCTTATTTTTTTGTGGGCTCAGGAGGAATGTTTCAGAATTCTGCTCGCTGATATTTTTATCGCCCACTATTTTTAGAACCATGCAGCATTAAGCATCATTATTCAAAACCTCATTGGGGCTGGCGTTACGCTTCCTATTATTCATGCCTTTGTGGTTTGAGTTCTTTTTACCATCTATAATTGGGTTCTCCTGAATGAGGTTAAAGTGAAAGATTATTGTAGGACAGACTGACAACAGATACTGCAGCAGTGCATTCAAATTCCCTTAACAGGCACTGTCTGTTTCAAGTAACCTCCAATCTACAAAAAAAAACTTTAAAAAAGCATACAAAATACAGAGAAGAAAGACATTTGTTTTAAAGAACAGCTGTTGTAATTGGTGGGAAATACAGAAAGGAAAAACACCCTGATCTGATTCTTCGTTTTTTTTCCCTTCTGCTCTATCCTGAAGGCTTGAAAAGCAATTAATAAATCTCTAGGCTTTAGAACAATAGGGCAACTTTGTCGATTATGCTCCTAAATCGTATCAGAATTATGGGCACAGCGTAGAAAGAAAGAGAGCACTGTCTTCCTAATTCTAATTGCAGACCTCACCGAAGACGTTTCATGTGGCTGCACTCATCTGTGCCTCAAGAGGGCACCGGTACGTAAATAAAATACTTTGGTATTAAAGGATTCAGGAGCTCAGCTCCAATAAATGGAAAATCTTTCAGATTTACTGTCTTGGATGTTGCTGCTGAAAGAAGTGACGTTTCCTTTTGATCTGTTCCTATCCTCAGTGGTGTATCTTTTGGAGGAAGAAGTTGAAACAACATAGATTAGGAACCTAGGCTCTATTCAATGATGATGAGGAGGAGAAGGGTTACAACTCCCCACATTCTTTGAATAACTTGCTCAGTATTTCATTTCATGAGTGCTCACCAATATTCTCGAGCCAGGATTTCCCATATTACTCTGATGTGTTTCTGTCTGCATAACTTGACATTGTATAAAGAAAGCTAACCTGTGATATTAAGAAGATGTTCCAATGGAAAAAAGGTGGAGGAAACTAAGAGTTAGAGTCCATCAATGAACAGCGGTGAACCTTTTCGTCATGATTTCGAGGAGCTGGTGTTGGACTGGGATGGGCAAAGTTAAAAATCACACAACATCTGGTTATAGTCCAACAGGTTTGTTTGGAAGCACTGGCTTTCGGAGTGCTGCTCCTTCATCAGGTGGTTGTGAAGCAGGACTATAAGTCACAGAATTTATAGCAAAAGATTACAGTGATACAATGATACATTGAACAAACCTAGATTGTTAAGACTTTCATCTTTTAGAATGGGTTTGCTGTAGTTTATTAGTATGTAAATCCCAGAATTTCTTTTAAGTCACATTCTCATGATAACTTAAGGTTTTATAAAAAAAAGGTGACATCTCAGTTCAGACAATGCCGTAAAGGTGTAAGGTTAGAGTCTGTCTTTATCCCAATCTTGGGTCAGATTAATTCTACTTCCAAAGTGGAATTTACAAAATATAACATGGATTGACTGTTTGCATTGACTGCTTGCAAGTTTCTACATTTTTTTGAGCAAAATAGAATGGATCTGTAAATATAATTCTGCAAATACAAATTCACTCCATAAACATTTAGATAGCACTAATTAAAGAATTGTCTCCTGAACTGTAAATGCGCACAAGAACTCCTCTCTCTGAACCAAGCAAACACTCCACCCAATCCTGAATAAGAATTCTTGATGGGAAAATCCAATGGACAGTGGATTTCTGTGTTAGCTGCATGGAATCTTTGCACATCCTTGCATTTTTCTCTTTGTGTCAGGTGTCCTGACTCTAATATGCATGGAAGCTATCACACCCTGAACATAGGGCAAGATGGCCAGTACAACAAATCCGTGAGATCCCTCCTACTGGCTCCTGCTGCCAATGGGAAATATGCTGTATTCATTGGCTCTCACAAACAGGGCAATAGTGAACAGTTTGATGCATTACGGACTGTTGATTGGGAACTATGGGAGAGGTCACCTGCCACAGACTTTGATAAGGCTGTAGACATCAGCAACAGTAGGCCTGAAGATTCCAGATTCAGAAAGTTTCATCTGGGCCTCTATGCCATGTGCATCGAGTATGATGTCCCAGGTGCTTCTTCTTGCTGGCGGTTGAGGCTGCTACTTCTTCACTTCCTTCATCGGTTCCACCACCCAACCAAAGTGGCTATAAGATAACAATAATAAAATCAGCAGAAGCAAGACAAAGGCATGTCAGGCAATCTGGAAGATGGTAAATCTTCGCGTAATCCAAACAACACAATGGCATCCATCTCCCTATGATACAAGAACAAAGCTTGTTGGAGAAACTCAGCTGGTCTGGCAGTATCTGTGGAGAGAAAGCAGAGTTAATGTTTTGAATCAGAGAGTCATAGAGATGTACAACATGAAGACCCTTCAGTCCATTTCGTCCAGATATCCTAAATTAATCTAGTCCATTTGCTGACCAGATATCCTAAATTAATCGAATCCCATTTGCCAGCATTTTATCTACATCCCCCTAATTGCTTCCAATTCATATGCCCATTCAGATGCCTTTTAAATACTTTAGTTGAAGCAGCCTCCACCACTTCCTCTGGCAGTTCATTCCATACATGCACGTCTGCATGAAAAAGTTGCACCTTAGGTCCCTTTTAAATCCTTCCTCACCTTAAATGTATGCCCTCTACTTTTGGACTCCCCTAGACTGGGGAAAAGACCTTAGCTATTCATCCTATTCATGCTCCTCATGATTTTATAAACTTCTACAACATTCCCCTTATCCTCCAATGCTCCATGGAAAATAGCCCTAGTCTTTTCAGCCTCTCCCTGTAGGTCAAACTGTCCAATTCTGGCAATATCATTGTAAATCTTTCCTGAACCCTTTCAAGTTTCACAACATCTTTCCTATAGTAGGGAGAACAGAATTGCGCGCAGTCTTCCAAAGTGGCATCAACAACGTCCTGTACAGCCACAACATGACATCCCAACTCCTATACTCAATGCACTGATCATCAAAGGCAAGCGTATCAAATGCCTTTTTCACTACCCTGTATATCTGTGACTCCACTTTCAAGGAACTATGAACCTGTATGTGAACCAAGGTCTCTTTGATCAGCAAAATCCCTCCACTCAAAAGCCTGTGAATATTTGGAAACCTTTACCTCAGATTGCTGTCACTGAATAAATTTAAGGCTAAATTTTTGGTCGCTCAGTGCTTGTATTTCAACTCCTATTTGGTGCTTTATATGCTTAATGCGTGCCCTACATTCTGGTAGAAGTGTCAGGATGGGAAACATTTCTGATAGTCTCATTCCAGGTTGCACAGAGAAATTAAAGGCATAGGTAATAGCACTGCAATAATAATCCAGAGACCCAGGTTAATGCTCTGGTGGCATGGGCTCAAATCCTACCTTGGCAGCCAGTGGAGTTTAATTTAATTAATAAATCTGGAATTGAGGGAGTAATGATTGTGATTTAAAAACATAATCTGATTCAGTTACAGAAAGGAATCTGTCATATTTGCTCCTGGTCTACATGTGATTCCAGACCCACTGTGTTGTGGCTGAATATTAACTATCTTTGAAATGATCATACCACTTCAGCCAAGGGTCATTAGTGTCACAGAGTCAGATGGCATGGAGACGACCATTTGGCTTAACTCAGCCATGCCAACCAGATATCCTGAACTGAACTAATCCTATTTGCCTGCATTTGACCCATATTCCTCTAGACCTTTCCTATCCATTTACCTGTCCAAACATCTTTTGAACATTGTAATTGTACTTGACTCTACCATTTTCTCTGGCAGCTTGCTCTATATACATACCAGTGTCGATAAAATGTGGAGCTGGAGAAATCCGAGCAGGTAAGCAGCATCAAAGGAGCAGGAGAATTGACTTTTGGGCAGGAGTCTTCATCAGAACCTGTGTTTTCCAACTTCACATTTTATCGACTTTGGCTTTCCGGCATCTGCAGTCCTCACTATCTCCTATATGTGTAGCACACTCTGGGTGAAAAGGTTTCTCCTCAGGACTCTTCTAAAATTTTTCCTCTCACTTTAAATCTATGGTCTCTAGTTTCAGACTTCCCTACCTTGGGGAAAAGACCCAGGGCTATTCACCTTATCTTTGCTTTTTATGATTTTATGCACCTCTGTAAAGTCACTCCTCAGCCTCTTCCACTCCAGCCAAAAAAGATTCCAGCATACACAGTCTCCCTTTACAAATCCTCCAGTCTTGGTAACATTCTTGTAGATCTTTATTGCACCCTTTCCAGTTTAATAATATCCTTCCTGGAGCAGTACTCCAAATGTGGTCTTACCAAAGTCTTGTATAGCCATAATATGATGTCCTAACTACTGCAATCAATGTTCTGACTGTTGAAGGCAAGCTGAATGCCATCTATACCACCCTTTCTACCTGTGATGCCATTTTCAAGGATCTATGCACCTATACCCCTAGATCTCTCTGTTGAACAACACTCCTCAGGGCCCTACCATTAACTGTGTACGTCTTGTCCTGGCTTGTCTTAACAAAATGCAACACGTTGCATTTATTTGAATTAAACTCCATTTGCCATTCCTTGGTCCATTGACCCAGTTGATCAAGATCTCGTTGTACACTTAGATTACTTTCTTCATTGTCCACTATACTATGTATAAAGCCATGCTGACTTTCCCTAATCAGATCTTGCCTTTCCAAATACAGGTAGATCCTGTTTCTTAGAATCTCCTCCAACAGCTTACACACCACTGATGTCAGGTTTACAGGGCCTGTAGTTGCCTGGCCTTTCCTTGCAGTTTTCTTAAACAGTGGCACAACATTAGCCACCCTCCAATCTTCTAGGACTTTGTGGCTATCTATGACACAAAAATGTCTGCTAGGGGCCCTGCAATTTCTTCCCTAGCTTCTTACAATATCCTGGGTTATACTTGAGGTCCCCATAATTAATCTACCTTGATGTGTTTAAAGACCTCCAACACCTTCTCTTCTGTAATGTGAAGTCTTTTCAAGAAATCAGTATTTATTTTCCCGAGTTTCCTTGCTTTCATGTCTTTCTCCACATAAGTACTGAAGCAAAATAACCTGAAACAAACACAGAGAACAGAGTTGTTTCTCTCTTCACAGATGCTGCCAGATCTGCTGACTTTCTCCAACACTCTCTGTGGTTATTTTGTCGAATCTCCTAATTATTTTGTTTGACATATTGTTTAGATTAGCAGTTATTTTCTATATCCACTGGAATACATGCCAAGTTTATGCAATTTGCCTTCACAATTTAATCTTTTAAAATCGTTTTGGTGATTCAGTATTACACCTTTTCCAAATATAATAATTTTTTGAAGGTTTTGTGCCTGAAACTGGATGAAGAATGTCAGATAGAGAGCTGATTAAGCTTCTAAACAGTCAGCACCTAACTTCTGCACTTGTCTGTTCCAGCCACCTTGATAAAGAGCCCAATAATCCATTAGCTCGTTTGAGTATAACTTGTACCTGTGCAATGGCTTTTAATGATTTGTACATTGGAACACTTAAATGCTTTTGCTCCTTCATAGCTCCTAGTCTCTCCTCACTAAAAAAGCACACATTTGTCTTTCCTGAATTCAAAAATGGTGACCTTGCATTTCTCATTGAAATACCAAATGTCACATTTTGTCTATTCAGTGAGTGTATTTATGTCCCTTGTAACTTCTTGTTCCCAGGTACACAACTTGCCCCTTAATTAGGAATCCTCTGCAAACTTGGTTATACAGTTCCCTTATTCCAAATCATTGCCACATTGGAAGAAACATTTAGCCACCAGTACAGCCCCGGAGAACATTCAATCCAAACATGCCTTTGTTGAATAAAGTGGTCGTTCTGAAAGAGTGAATACTGGAGACTTTGTTAAGCTTCACCCAATCTGTTCAGGTTGTATATGTCTGGGATGCAGGTCAGGTGATGGTGGTGATCATAAGGCAGAACATCTTAGGCTCTCATGGAGTTACAATCTGGACCCACATGTCTCCTCATAGATTTAGGAACAATGTTTATCTTACTGAGGTAATTTGTATGTGTTTGCTATTGTAGAAAAAAACCTATATGTTGTTTAAGACAAAAGCTTCTCCTTACTAAGACTCAGCTGGTGACAGCAAACTATCCCAACCACATAAAGCCAGTCACTGGTTTCCTAAAACCACAGACAACAGTTTTCTTTTTGCAAACTCTCAGTCTTCACTTTTACCTAATTCCAAACCAATATCAGAAGGTTACCTCCAATTCCCTGTGGTATTATTGTTTTTCAAGTGCTCATTTGATTGGAACTTTTTACCAAATGTTTTTGGTAAAGCCACAGGTAGATAGGATAGTGAAGAAGGCGTTTGGTAGGCTTTTCTTTTTGGTCAGAACTGGCTTTACAGACTACTTTGGAACATTGTGTGTAATGCTGGCCTCTGACTTATCAGAAGGATGTTGAGAAACTTGAAAGTGTTCAGAAAAGATTTACAAGGATGTTGCCAAGGTTGGAGTGTTTGAGCTAGAGGGAGAAGCTGAGTAGGCCAGGCCTGTTTTCCCTGGATCGTTGGAAACTGAGGGGCGACCTTATAAAGGTTTATAAAATCATGAGTGGCATGTTGTCTAGAGGGCCATATATACAGCTTGCATCAATACTCCACTACATTAGCAATTTCATTAAGGACTTTAGCTAAGTTAATCGGACATGGCTTACCCTTCACAAATCCACACCCACTCTTTTAATGCTTTCACACCTGCTGAAGTGCTCAATCATTCTGTCTCTAGTGATGCATTTCAGGAACATTTTGACAAATAATGTGAAGCAAGGTCAGTAATAAGCTGGTTTCTTCCTAAGTGATGATGTGACAAACTTACTAAGCAATAAAAAAAGCCCTGATGAAGAGCTTATGCCCGGAACATCGATTCTCCTGCTTCTTGGATGCTGCCTGACCTGCTGTGTTTTTCCAGCACCGCACTCTCGACTCTGAGCTCCATCATCTGCAGTCCTCACTTTCTCCAAAAAGAATCAAACAACCAGGCTGGTCAAGACCAAGTAAATAACATTTAAATTTAATGAGGTTTAGGAGGACATTACATCATTAAAACTACCTAACATTTGGACAATGATGTAGCATGCATCACTGACAGATTCATAGAAACTGGTTTCATTCAGTTGACAATTTAATGGATACCTGTGTTGTTTTATCCCTCATCTGTGTATATGTGTCCTGTGTTACTATTTCTTCTCATGTTTAGTATTGAATAAACTGACTCTTTTGTTAGTTCAACAGGGCCTAGTTCAATTGGATCCTTCTAAAACATAAATGTATTTGGTCTGGAAGAGAGGCAGCTACAAGAGAGGGGATCCTGAAATAACTCTTCAGGGGCTGGCATCCCATCACCAGTCACCTTTTATTTACAACTGTATTGCCTTTGACAGTAGCACTGCCTCTCAATTAGTCAAGCATTCAGGGCCTCAATATCCCTGACATTCATCCTTCAATATCAGCCAGGTCTCCCTGATTGGACCAGATTAACAGCCACAATCACAGACCATATTCTAAGAGATCAAACTGGCTGACTTCATTACAGTAGCTACAGGTCCTTTTATGCATTAATCTTGTTGCAACCTTCCTCACCCAGGAACTGAGCAATTTCAAGTATCTCATCTCGAACTCTGACAAATTGAGGAACCTCTCACAGGAGCTGATTGTAACAGAGGTTAAAGAGATGCTCATCATGTCAACCATGATTTCTAGTCAGAGGTTACCTCTCATCTCTCTCCACAGGTATTGCTCCTCCAAGCACAACTACATCTTTTATCGCTCTCACTAGAGTCATACAGATGTACAGCCCGGAAACAGACCCTTTGGTCCAACTCGTGCATGCCAACCAGATGGCCTAACCTAATCTCGCCCCATTTGCCAGCACTTGGCCCATATATCTCTAAACCCTTCCTATTCATATACCCATCCAGATGCCTTTTAAATCAGGCTCCACCATTTCCTCTAGCAGCTCATTCCATACACACACCAACCTCTGAGTGAAAAAGTTGCTCATTAGGTCCCTTTTATATCTTTCCCCTCTCACCCTAAATTATTCCTTCTAGTTTCTGGACTCACCCATCCCAGGGAAAAGATTTTGTCTATTTCTCTTATCCATGCCCCTCATGATTTTAAAAACCTCTATAAGGTCACCCCTCAGATTCCAATGCTCCAGAGAAAACAGGCCCAGCCTACTCAGCTTCTCACTATAGCTCAAACACTCCAACCCTGGCAACACCTTTGTGAATCTTTTTTGAACCCTTTCAAGTTTCTCAACATCCTTCTGTTAGGACAGAGGCCAGCATTGCATGCAATATTCCAAACATGGCCTGTACAGCTGGTTCTGACCAAAAAGGAAAGCATATCAAATGCCTTCTTCACTATCCTATCTACCTGAAACTTTACTTTCAAGAAACTATGAACTTGCACTCTAAGATCTCTTTGTTCAGCAACACAACCTAGGACCTTACCATTAAGTGTATAAGTCCTGCTCTGATTTGCCTTTCCAAAATTCAGGACCTCACATTTATCTAAATTAAACTCCATCTGCCACTCCTCAGCCCATTGGCCCATCTGGTCAAGATCCCATTATACTCTGAGGTAACCTTCTTTGCTGTCCGCTACATCTCCAATTTTGGTGTAATCTGCAAATGTACTAACCATAGCTCCTATGTTCACATCCACAAGAGACATTTGCAGTTTTTTTGCCTGAATAATCTTCTGCTCCACCCTCTGCTGGAGCTCATTAATGGAAATGGTTCACAATTTGGGAATACGCTGAACTCTAAAAAAAGGCGACATTGGAGGATGGAAAAAATCTCTCATCCTTGCAAGGTTCAAAATAAAAAAAAACACTTGCAAAGCCACTGGTGGAGAAGATCAAGAAGGAATTTGTCAATTTGTGAAGACACAATTTGTTCTGAAGAGTTAAAAATATACTTTGTGTTATTTTTGATTGGGTATGGGCATTGCTGGCAAGGCCAACATTTGTTGCCCATCTCTAAATACCTTTGACATCAGTGGCTCTCTGGGCCATTTTATAAGGCAGTTAAGAGTCAACAACATTGCAGTGAGTTTCGAGTCACAAGTAGACCAGACCCAATAGATGCAAATTTCCTTCCCTAAAGGCCATTAGTGTACAGAATGATTTTTTTTTGTGACAACTGTTAGATGGTCATTATTAGACTAGCTTTTTATTGAATTCAAATTTCACCATGTGCCATGATTGGGTTTGAACCCATGTTCCCAGAGGATGAACCTGGGTCCTCTGGATTCCTCATCCTACATAACCTGATTTCCTCTGTGTGCTCCAGATTCCAGCCACATTCCAAAGATGTGCAAGTTAGGTGGATTGGCCGTGCCAAATTGCCCGTAGTGTCCAGGGATGTGCAGGTGAGGTGGATTGGTCATGGGATTTGCAGGGTTATTGGGATTGGGTGGGGTGTGAGGGTTGGGTCTGGGAGGGTTGGTGTGGACTCAATGGGCCGAATGGCCTGCTTCCGTGCTCTAGGGATTCTGTAATTCTATAACTATGACAGCAGCACCTCCCCTAATTTTAGTCAGTTGGAAAGCATCCTAGTTCTTATTTAATTTGGGGTGGATAGACTTTGCAGAGTTGTGGGGAAGGGTCAGATTTTGATGCTTAAGATTGTAACGTCAAAATTATCCGGTGCTGCAAATCTCAGAGGCCTGCATTCTTTTGCAAATAAATTTGTTTTGATAAGTAACGCTTTGCAAATGGACATCGATTCCCCAGAGGAAATGTTGCTGCAGGCCACCATCTATGGTACAGCATCGGAAACCATTTCACATTGAATAAATGCCATGACTTTTTATTCCACATGCAAACAGGAAGTAAAGTTGAGCCTTATTCTCAACACCCATTTCATTGACACTTCTGCTCCCAGTCTTTGCTCTCAAATCTCTCCAATTAGTGGCTCCTGTTCCCCTTCCTCTTCTCACCCTCATCTTCATCCTTCTTTCTCTCTCCCTGGTCTCTACATGAGCACTGACAGTCTTCATCTCTGCCTATTGCTGCTGCCTCTTGCTGCTTCTCCTGCCATTTGCCCTCACCCAGTTCCTAACTGTTTCTCAGGTCCACCTCCACATATTGTTACTTCAAAGCACTGACCAGAATCTGTATCACATCTAAAGTGTTGATTGCATTTTCAGTAAAAATGTACTGAGGTTTTCAAACAGCTTAAAGCTCGTTCCAGGATCATTGTTATAAACATGGTCTTTACAAGATCAGAGGTGAAGGCCTGACATTGCCTTGCCTGGGACTAAGCCATATCTTGGTCACTTAAGTGTATGATGCATTTATAAAGTAATTGTCAGCATAAAGTCAACAATTATTCTAGAAGTGCCTGTTCACTTTAAATAACCAATCTACAATTCCACTTAGTGCTGGGAAACTACTGCACTAAAACTGCCGGCTGTTGCTCTCTTGAACTACTTCACTCACAAAAATACTATGACCTATTTCAATGCTACCATGGTGCAAGCCCTTTCTGCTATGTAGCCATGTAGCAGACTATTATCCAAGGACTCCCTCTTCGATTCTCCTCGTATTCAAAACCTTGCACTGAATCTTCCAGGCAGTGACCTGGAGGCAGGAATTGAACATAATCAGCTAGGATAGTGCTGTCATGATAATGGATCAACCCCAAAGTACTATGATCATTTTTTTAACATTTAATCCTAAAGCATGTATTTTTAAAAAGGACTAACACAGTCATAAAAAGACTGCAGATGTCAATTCAATGTTGTCTGGCCAAGCGCTATGGAGAACCCATGGAATATCAAACCTGTAGAATGTCAGGGAAAGTTCAAACAGAGGCATAGCAGGAGATATTTGAGGGGCTAACTATCTTCTCTTCTCACTCAAAAGCCACCACTTGCAGACATTATTTATATTCTGCCCTGACAGGAATATATATACAATAGGTAAAAGCCAACTGCAAACCTGGTCTGTGTGTGCTAGTGCAGAAAGTGTGCCAGTGATCTAAGGTTCTTGAGCATTAGCCTGCACTAACGTGCTGTGAAGGCTACAGTCCAAGAACCAAGAGTCTGGCCAGCAAGCCAGTCAGAAGGAAACATGATAACAAGGACTCTTTCACTCTGTATAGTGCAAGATAGCCACTGTTAAAAGAAAATTGGGCAAAAGGATTTCAACTAACAGTAAAGTTAAGATATTCTTCAAAGTTCTTAAAATGTGTTTGTTCAACTGTCAACATTCCACAGTCTATTCAACATGAACTTCCTGGAAAGCCATACATGTTTTCACTTTTCATTTGGACTCACTTTTTATTTCTAATCTGTAAACATATGTTTTGTGTTAGTATTTCTTTCATATTTAGTAACTAATAAACTCTTTTTTGTGAACTCCAGAAATCCGAGTTAAATTAAACTTAAATTCATTTGTTTCGGAGACAGACATGCATAAGGAAGAGTCCTTTTTAAACTTTGCCTTGTTGTCTTAAAATGAGGGGTCATGTGAACAAAGAACACATAACAGTTCACCTTTGTCCTCTCAGGAATTCAATGACATAAAGTAACTGTTTGGAATTGGATTAACTAAGGGAACCTAGACTGTAATTATCTTAGGTGCATGCAACAGATACTGTAATACTGCCTGCTCCTGGGATTCCACTTCCACATTCAAAAAAAAATTCTTCCAAATCCTGCAGAGTACTCCAACACTCCAAGACCATCCTGTTATGGATGCCACATTCCATTAACTCCCACTCCTTCAATAGTACCTAGCCTAATATTCCAGACCTAAAAGCCTGTACAAATCCAAATCCAAGGGGTCACTTCCCTCACAATCCTAAACTCAACAGAATCTTCTCTAATATCCCAGTATTCTGACCAAATTAATTTCAGATCCCTAGATCAAATGCTGCTGAAGAAAATATTCACATGTAGGATGGAGAAAGTGAGGACAGCAGATGCTGGAACTCGGATTCGAGAATGTAGCATTGGAAAAGCACGGCAGGTCAGGCAGCATCTGAGAAGCAGGAGAATCGACGTTTTGGGCATAAGCCCTTCATCAGGAATCCTCACGAAGGGCTTATGCCCAAAACATTGATTCTCCTTCTCCTTGGATACTGTCTGACTTGCTGTGCTTTTCCAGCACTACATTCTCGACTCATATATAGGATGTCCAAGTACAAAGATGTACTTGTATTTAACCTGTTCAATTTTAAGACCATTAGTCATGTTGAAAATTAACCTAAATATTAATAGAACATTAGTAGCTGAGGAATATTTCTGTAAATATGCAGCTGTTCATAATTCCCCAGTTCATACCCTCAAGGTCAGCCACAAATCAGCAGACAAGAACTAGCTTTGAGAACCTTTTAAAAAGTAAATATATATTGTTATGACCGTATCTGATGTGACTGCACAGTGGTTCAGTAGTTTGCACTACTGCCTCACAGCACCAGGGACTGGAGCTTAATTCTAACCTCAGGTATCTGTCTGTGTGGAGTTTGCACATTCTCCCTGTGTCTGTGTAGTTTTCCTCCGGGTGCTCCGGTTTCCTCCCACAGTCCAAAGGTGTGCAGGTTAGGTGAATTGGCCAAGCTAAATTGCCTATAGTGTTCAGGGGTGTGTAGGTTAGGAGCATGGTTCTGGGTGGTATACCCTTCGGAGGGCCAGTGTGGATACATTGGGCCAAATGGTTTGTTTCCACACTGTAGGCGTTCAATGAATTTGGATCCAAACATTAAAACTGACATTGTAAGTTTTATTTTTTCCATTTGTTTATCATGGTAGACAGTCACTGGACATTTTCAAAGGAGGCTGCCTCTAATAGTATGTATTATTTGAAATAGTCTAATTACAAATATATTAAACAAAGATTGAACTCTTTACCCCTCAACAACCATATAGATGCTTAGTTACTTTCCCACAAATCTTTGCATTCCAGCTTCTTTACTTAATGTTTCTTCATGAGATTCTTAAATAAACTACTCATACAGCTCACTTATTTCTTAACATGAATATCACAAACAATTTGCAATAGCCATCTGTTTCAGGAACTTCTTAGGAATTCTTTCTCCTGCCCTGATTTTTCTGGAGACTGCTGAAATTCACTGCTGCCAAGGGAGGCCTTTTCTCTCTAAAATAAAGGAATATGCTCAAATTCTGAAAGAAAACTTCACACTCACTCGACTTCTGGATTGTTTTCTCTGTCTCTCTGAAAGGAAAAATTTTGTCTGTTTCTCTGAGTCATTGTACTCCTTGTTGCCGGGCAACTGTCCAATTATTTTTCTCTTCTACTCTTGCTTTCAAAAACCCTCAACTATTTACTTCAAGTTTCTTTAAAAAAACTCACTTTAACGCATAAAAAAACCTGCACCACTTATCAGACTCAAATTTAAAACCAAAGTGTCCTTCTTAACACATACAATATAGAAATGCAAATCAAATTTAAAGCTATACATAATTCTGTCCATTTTGGAACTCAAGTTTCCAAATAACAATAATAACATTTCATGAACCTTCATCACAATATGTCACTGATAATGAAATATATAGGCATCACTGTCACATTTATAACACTATTTACTTTCTTCCTGCCAATGGCATGAAACTTGTTCTGTCTTTACAAATATTTCTTATTTATATTATTAGGTGTTTCCCAATCTTTACCTGTACCTCAGGAGAAATACAATGCAAACAACATTCATGCTTTTATTTGGCACACCATAGATCTTCTACTATAATATTGGGAGAATCTTTTGAAAATTCTACGCTTTTTAATGATAAATTTTCCACAATACATTTCATAACATTTTAAAAAAGGCTTTTTTTTTGCAACTTTTTGATCCTCTTGACTCAAAGCTTTCCTTATTTTGTTTCCTTCACATCCCATGGTGGATTTGTTGTTGTTGCTGAAGTTGTCAATGAAATTTAACCCAATACCAACAGTAATGGTTTCTCATCACTGTCTTGACCTGATTACGTTACTGACTCTTTCGACAGTATGATGAAAGGCAGGCGCAATGTCTCAGATGGATTAAAGGAAGTAAATGCAGGCATTTGTTTATCTATATTTTTGTGTTTATGGTTAGATCTGGAAAAATGATATGTTTACCTAAGCCAAAATACTGTCAAGTCAAAGCCATCTCCTTCTGAGTAAGATAGTGGCAAGAATCTAATTAATAACCAACTGAGTTATGTGCCTGTACCATTTCTGGTTCAATCCAACTCACATTGTCACACATGGATGTACGGAAAATAAGATGCAAGATTGAGAATCAGTCCACTTTACTAATGAACCCAAGCAATTTCAACCTTCCCTTCATAAGAACTGTTGAGGTATAATAGATCACATACTCATTCTCAAGCTGACCCTATCTCAAAGACTAGAGTACAAACACTGGGCCATTATTTTTCACAGTTTCATTCCCACCACAACCTTTTTGGCTATTTTATGGGTCTTGACTGCACCAGTAACTAAATCATAGAATCCCTACAGTGGGAAAATAATCTATTTGTTCCACTGAGTCTGCATGACCCTCCAAACTAGAGTCTAGATTAGAGTGGTGCTGGAAAAGCACAGCAGGTCAGGCAGCATCTGAGGAGCAATAAAATCGACGTTTCGGGCAAAAGCCCTTCATCAGGAATGGAGGCAGGGAGCCAAAGGGGGCGCAGTGGTAGTTTGGCGCACTGATCTCTACACCGCTGAAGCCAGATGCAAAAAAAACTCAGTGCCTGCCTCCGATGACCCTTCAAACAGCATCTTAACCATGCCCAGCTCTTACCTACTCCCATAAACCTTGCATTTACCATGGCTAACCCACCTAGCCTGCATGTCCCAGGACACCACAGGGCATTTTAGCATGGCCAATCCATCTAACCTGCATGTCTTCAGACTGTAGAAGAAAACTGGAGAATCTGGAGCAAACTCACAGAGACACAGGGAAAATGTGTAAACTTCACACAGACAGTTGCTCCAGTTTGGAATCCAACTCAGGCCCTTGGCGCTGTGAGGCAGCAGTGTTAACCACATTCATTGAATATAATTAAAACAGAGATATTTTTGTTGGAAACTGCAGGTTCCAGTGATGGATCAGAATCCCAAATTATTTAAGGTTATTTTTACTTTTATTTCCAATTTCTTTTTCAAGACAATGGCTGAAAAGAAAAACAAAACTTTTGATTTAAATTAAGTGATTGACTGGCAAAGTCCAATGTGAAAGGCATGTGATGTTGCACCTGAAATGTGTCAGGAAGCTTTGAGCCAGGAGTGACTGAACAAATCATTTCACCATTGAAAGGAATCAGAAACATTGAATTTTCTCTAACCTATGAAACAGCAAATCTTAAATCGACTGCTCAACTACCAACGTCAACTCTACTGGTGCCATCCATTAATGGATGCAACATTGTCTTATTTGTTTTTCACAAACACTTTATAGTTTAATTTGGCCTTTTTGTTAACTTTTATCTTTTTGAACTTTGTGTACGTTTGTTGAATTACTATTTCTTCTTGTGTTTCATAAACAATAGCTTGTAAATGGACAGCATGATAGCTCAGTGGTCAGCACTGCTGCCTCATAGCATTAGGGACCTGCGTTCATTTCTACCTTTGGAAAACTGTCTGTGTGGAGTTTGTATGCTTTGCCTTTGTCTGTGTGGGCTTCCTCTGGGTGCTCTAGTTTTCTTCCAAAGTCTAAAGGTGAACAGATTAGATGGATTGGCCATGTTAAATTACTATAATGCAGGCCATGTGAATTAGCCATGGGAAATACAGGGTTACAGGAGGGCGGGTCTGAGTAGGATGCTCTTCAGAGGGGTGGTGTGGGCTCAGTGGACCAAATGGTTTGTTTCTATATTGTAGGGGTTCTATAAGCTCACTTCTTTTGTAATTCAAAAATGCCTGGCTGAATTGGCTCCTTTTAAAGCTTAAATTTTTTAGGGGTTTATAGGTGAAAGGTACCCACAAGGGAAGGGAGTCTTTCTAAAATAACGTTGTAATGAACTATTGAGGATGCGTGGTTGATTAAAGATGAGGAGCCGGTTCATCCCTTCTTATCCACAGCTTAATGATTTTTCATATCCAACTGGAATCTTAGCAAACTGGGGACCTTCACTGGGGTGTGAGGATAACAAGTGTGGATTAGGTGATATGGGATATTATAAGCAAATAGTGTAGTTGTAGAAGGTCAACCATGAGCAGATTAATTTGTGCAACAATTTCAAAGGGCCAAACGGCCCATTTCTACCTATAATTCTTATGTTTTTAGGTTTCACTGAGTACCTGGCATTGGGTGTTCCAGGGATTTTTTTTGTCCCCAAGAAAATGATATGGAAAGACTGGACCACCACCTATATTGCTGCTATTTCTCTTCCCTAGAATTCCTGGAAGAAATAGGAAAAGAAAAAGGGCTTGAGAGATGGTCTCTGCCGCTTTTTCCTAAGTTTTACAGTGTCAGAAATGGGCATTGCTTGAAGGTGAAGGTCAAAATGATTGTCTCCAGTTATCGCATCCCTCTTATATAACTCAAAAACATTTAGAAAAAAATTATTCAATTTTCCATGAGAAGAACTAGAGGATTGTGTAATGAAATGATCAGAGTTTCAAAATCTTTGCACCATTTTTATTCTTTGCCAAATGTGCTGGAACATATTGAATTGAGACAAAATGGGTGAGGCAGCTTAGTAAATAGCTGGGCAAATTGATTTCTTAATCGTTAATCTGAACCTATATGTAGAATTTGAAATACAGATTCAGAAAGCAATGAACATGGATAATGCAGTTGATGAAAATTCAAAGGAAACACACAACTGAGATAAATAAGAGATTGTTAAAACAGTAGCAACAGGATATATGTGTCACTTGATTGCTTTGTTTCATTGCATGTCTGTGAGAAGCCAATTACTTTCTGGTGCAGGATTTCCCATTTTTAAATTAATTAATTATTTAATTTAGTGATACAAAATGTTGACATTTCATTTTGGAAATCAAAATCTTCACAATGATTGATTTGAATTTTGGCCAAAACCCACAGTTGGAAAGTGAGGTAAAGGGTGCAAACCTTTGTTAAGAGGAGGAATAATTAATCAATTTCTTGCTGAAATGTCCAAAGGAAGGGTCAAACCATATGATTCAAATGTAATAACCTTGATGGGGTATATCAAATTCAATTCAAGCATGATAACTTTCAAAGATTTGATGTGGATTTGTTGAATCTATCATTATTATGGAGCTGAAGATTGGGAAAGACTGAATGAGAGTACAGCTGTGTGTCGTGAAGTCAAAGCCAGATTGTCAGGACTCTGATTTATTATTCTTAATTCAAGGGATTTGAACATCACAAGCAATATCAGAATTTTCTATCCATATCCACATCCAAATGCCTGTGAGAAGATGCTGACTGAACTGCTGCAGTTCACCTGGTAGATACACTCACAGTGCTACTAGAAGGGAGCCCAGAACTTTGACCAAGTGACAGAGAAAGAATAATTAAATAGTTTGAAGTCAGGATGGTGAGTCACCTGAAGGGGGCCTTGTTGGTGGTTGTGTTCCTATATATCTGCTGCCTTTGTCTTTCTAAATGGTGGAAGTGTTGTGCAAAGTATGCTTGGCAAGTTGCTACTTCAGTGCATCTTGTAGATGATACACACTGCTGTTATTGTCTATGTCAGTGGTGAAGGGTGTAGGAAGGGATAACAACTAAACAAGCTTATTTTTTCTCAAATGGTATCGAACCTCTTAAGTCGTTGTTGGACTTGCCTGATCCAGGCAAATTCCATCACACTGCTGAATTGTGCCCTTAATCTCTAATGGAATTTATCTGATGTTTGTTTTGTCAATTTTGATTAGATTCCCTACAGTATGGCAACATGGTCTTTGGCCCACCAAGTCCACACCAACCCTCCAAAGAGTAACCCACCCAGGGCCATTCCTCTACCCTATATTTAGCCTTGACTAATGTACCTAACACTTTGGGCAATTTAACATGGCCAATTCACCTGGCCTGCACATCTTTGGATTGTGGGAAGAAATCCGACCACCCGGAAGAAACCCACACAGATACGGGAAGTATGTGCAAACTCCACACAGACAGTCACCCAAGGTGGGAATTGAACTTGGGTCCCTGGTGCTGTGAGGCAGTAGTGCTAACCACTGAGTCATCGTGCCACCCCATTTATTTATATGGATAGAAAATATATTGGGCTCCATATGAACAATCAATCATTCCAGTTGGTTAAAATGCAGCCCTTTCTGAATGATGACAAAGGCTGACAGAAGAAATCTCTTAGTTGGCTGAGATGGATAAATCAGAATACAACTTAGCTGACGAAGTCAAGGGAAGGAGACTGAAAAACTGCTGGAAGAATTGAAATCAGTGATTTTCACAAAGGCAACAACTTTGTTTATTATTGGTTCTGGTAAAAGGTCATCAGCCTGATAAATTTGCTCAGTTTCTGTCCCTGCATATGCTGCCAGACCTGAAGAGTGATTCTGGCTTGTTTTGTTTTTATTTTAGATTTGCTTTTTGCTGAATTGATTGATCATTAGATTTGTAAGCTTCGATTTATCCAAACTTTTGCCTGGCTCAGTTATTCCCACTATCATGAGTGCATTTAAGATAGAGATGGATAGGTTTTCAATTAGTAAGGGGATCATGGGATATGAGGAGAAGGCAGGAGAGTGGAGTTGAGAAACAAATCTGCGATGGTGGAAAGGCAGAGTAGACTCGAGGGGCCAAATGACCTAAATCTGCTCCTATATTTTTGATTTTATGCTGTTTCCTCAATGATTTACAGCTCAGTATGTGTTCAGATTTCCCCGTGCCCTCAGCCCTTCCTTTTCTCTGTAACTCATTCATGCTCTTCCATTCTCGTTCTCACTCTGTACACTCTGCATCAGTGTCTCATGTTCCTCTCACTCCATTAACCCATAAATGGCATCCTTGCCTCCAGCCACCACAAAAATACAAAGAAGCTGTTGATGCCTTCAAATAGGATCTGAAAAAAAAGGACCTTGAAATTCCCTCTTCCCTTTAATGCTTAATTCCATCAGAATTCCTGAACATTTCACACTTCTCTGTCTAAATGAAAGACATAGGCGTGTACCTCGTGGAGCTGCAGAATCCAATGCAGCTATTAAATTATTTGAAACGATTGACAGCATCATAGAAAACAATAAGAAATTGTATTATATGAAAATAGTGATGACATACCAGTCCAAAATCAGTTTCTTGCGGTAAATTCTTGTAGCTTCCCTGTTTTTGCCTGGGAAGTATTCACCTTGAGTAGCCATTGGAGGTCACTTCTAGATTGAGATTCTAACCAGCAATTCGGGCAAACTACAAAAGGTAAGTGATTGAAGAGAGGAAAAAAAAAATCAATTTGAAGCTTCAAAGATTTGAATCCAGCAAAAGTATCTCAGTGCACCTCGTGTACAAAGAGAACTGAGCCAATGCCAACTCCGAAAGTTTCACGTTGATATTGAGAATTTTTTAAAAAATTGAAGATCAGGGTTCATTTCCTACATACTATTGCAATCATCTGCTGGAGACAGACTGGCACCTGCTTGTAAGTAATGTAACTATTTCCCATGTTACTAATAAAATCAGTTAGTGATTGAGGAATAGCAAAAAAAAAGCACTTATCAATAAATAACACCAGGAGCAGACAGATTGGCGCCTGAACACACATAATCACTGGTGCTTGAACTGGGCAGAACACAGTCCGAACAGCGAGTCCTATACTAATCAATACAATTAATAGCCTAACACAAAATTAAAGTCATTCTGTTGGAGTCACAGTGGAGACAGTACTGGACAAAAATTATTCAGTGCCAGCAGTGACTTCAGATACCAAAGGTTGACTCTGTGAATCACAGGTTGTCAAATCTTAAATGGGGGAGGGGAAATAGAAGATTGAAGTCCTGATGGATGCTATTCTGCTTGTCATAATGATACACTTTACTGGAAAGATGTAACGTTGTTACATTAAGCAGTTCAGTTTGTTCATGTGAAATGCTTCCTGTTCATTTTGCTGAACTTGAGTTTGACCTGGGCAATGTCGAGTTTCAATATGGTAAAGTTAGCAAGAAGTTCTGACATCACACCATGATTGACTTTCCCTGCGAGAACTGAAGTGTTCAATGACAACAAGGGCTAATGAGTGAGAATGGAAATTCCTCGAAGTGAGTTCGAACCTGGAAGACAATAGGTGGTACAGGCACAACTCCTGCCTGGAAGTATCAGTGGGAAATCTGCCCATTTTGGTTTGGAATCCTTATTATAACGCAACTGTCCACATGAAACAGTGTCACCATTTTGGATGCAGGGAAACATTCGCAAGGAAAACCAATCTTGCATGGGCTATACCAGCAACTTAGAGAGGAGACGTAGAGCTCAGGAGCAGGCAAAATTCTTCTAAAACCTGCAGTACCAAGGACATTGAAAACAAAAGACATTAAGGATTAGAACTCACAAGTGATGACAATAAAAATATGTGCAAATTTGGCACTCAAATTTCTTTAACTGCATCTGAGGAACCATGGACACTGAAACAAACCACCTCCTGATTTGGGTTGTCCATATATTGTTAAAGAAAGGACCCAACTGGAGAGAATCAAGAAACCAAAAATGCCCGTGGGACTTGTAACTATGCTAATTGAGACAAAGTAGCATCCATTCATAAGGCTGCTTTTAGTTGTGGCACATGGTTTGAAGATCTCTGAAAAATCAACCCCAGTGGTAAATTGGCACTAATGTATCAAGATAAAAAAAAAGTACAAACTCTATGGCAAGCAATAATTGGAAGAACTACGGTCTTGGTTGTCACAAGCAATATATGTGAGCTAATGAAAAGAAGAGTATTCAGCAAACTTAATGGTCCCTTAGCATTTCTTTAGAATTACTGGATAAATTTTGACCATAATTAGTTGCCTTTGCTTACTTCAGGTTCAGATTTACTAGCCTCAGGAACTGCATGAGGTGTATCAGGGCTAGAAATGACAACAATGCCGCATGTTTAATGTGGGATAGAAGTAAAGTAGTGTTACTTCTTCAATCATAATTACTTATGCAAGATAAATGAACTCACACCAGTGTATAATGGTTTCAACCAAGAGCTGAGTCAACAAGAATGAAAACTATGTGAAGGAAATATACAATTGTTTTTGTATTAGCTACAATGTGCATACAAGAATGAAATGTGCCTGCAAATAATGGTAGATGTTACAGCCAAATAGATAAGGTGTTGTGAGGGGTGAGGGTGTAGGTTAACCTAGATATGCTTGTACAAACAATAGTTAAGCATCTGTTTCCCACTTCTGCAAAATCAAAAACAAACCACAATTAAAAGGTCATAAAGCTCAATATAGATGAAGAATGGGAGGAAATGTTACAAGTAAGGGAAACAGATGGTAGTGAAGGAGGATATACCTAACAATGGACCACAGCAGGATGTGGTGAAATGGCCAATAAAACCTGTATTTGTTCTGCACAAGACCGGATAAGGCAAGAGATAAACAATAGTAATGGGTGCCGGGTTTAGAGTAGTGGGAGGAGGGAAAGAGAAATTAATCCTATATAAGATATGTACTTGCTAAACTCTGTGTGAATGTTTTAGGCATTACGCTTGCAAGTGTATAATAAATGATACTGTTGCTTCAGATCTTGTCTCGAACTGAAATTATTGAAGTGAGTGGGTTCTATTTCCCACATTTAAAAAGAAGGTATGCTTTTGAAAGTGACTCCCCTCTGAGGAAGAATATTCGGCAAACTTAATGGTCTCTGAGCATTTCTTTGGAATTAGTGGATAAATTTTGACCATAATTAGTTGTCTTTGCTAACTTCAGGTTCAAATTTAATAGCCTCGGGACCTGTGTGAACTATATGAGTATTAGAAATGACAATACAGCATGTTTAAAAAGAAAGTACATCTTAGAAAATGAGCCTTTTCTGAGCTACTTTAGTTATGGTTTACCCACTTAGCAGTTAGGATTTGTAACAGCTGAGTAGATTTGCAATGTTGAAATCAGTTCAACACAGATAATACTTTTCATCAATATTTTTAGATTGAAAGGGTAAAAGTTGCTTGTACGCAGCTGTTTTTCTTTCATGTTTACATTTATGAAGATTTCTGTAGGGCAAACCATGGGCAAAAAAAAATGAAAATAAAATTTGGTCCAGACCGACAAGGATTTCTTCCAGAACATATGATGCATCCACTCTTGAGAATGCCTCAAATACATCCTTTGTACAGTGAAGAAGGGAAAGGAGGAGGATGGTGAGTGAGTTGGTGATGGTGTTACGAAGAAAGATTATTCATTCAGCCTGCCATTTGGTGACAACAAGGTGAAGGGATTATCATACGCTTGGACTTTTGTTTTGAATTAGTGAATCGTAGAATCTCCACAGTGTGGAAGCAGGCCATTCAGCCCATCCTGTATTGTGGGACAGAAAGATTCTCATTTCTAGCACTGCAACATCAGTGTTATCAGGAGCTGCTGCCATGATGGAAATGTCTTCCCATCTACCAATCCCTCAAAGTTTATAATTATTATTCCACTTCTTAAATCCCTCAAGCCTTCACCTCATCTATCCCCTCTAATGGGTGAAAGTGAGGACTGTAGATGCTGGAGATCAGAGTCAAGATTAGATTGGTGCTGGAAAAGCACAGCAGGTCAGGCAGCATCGAGGAGCAGGAAAATTGACGAATCATGATGGAATCATGATGAAGGGCTTTTGCCCGAAATGTTGATTTTCCTGCTCCCCAGCTGCAACCTGACCTGCTGTGCTTTTCCAGCATCACTCTAATCTATTCCGTCTAATGCCCCAGCCATATGCTTCCTGCTCAGTTCCCCAAATTCTACATTTTACTGACACCTCATCCTAAAGTTGTCAGCTCTGGTTGGACAACTACCTGGCAGTTTTGGACTGCTTTCACTAACTTTGCCCAGTCAATTACCCTTCCTCCCCACTATTTCTTATAATTATAGGCCTGACAAACAAGATTGTTCAAACAAAATAAAAGTATAAATTTGAAATAAAAAAAATCCTCTGTGGTTTTTCTTGAGATGCATACATTTTCAGCTACCTGAGTCCTACTATCTGGAATTCTATTGTTAAACTCATCTGTTAATCAACCTTCATTTCAAAACCACACCATCAGCCACCTCTTGGAGTAATTCTTTAGTCATGCATTCTGGCTTCTACTTTTCTTCTTGATATTTTATTTTTCATTAACCTTATCTATCAAATACCCTTAGAAATAGATGTTAGTATTGTAGACAATATTAGCAGTATCTGGTATATTATTGTCATGGGTATAATTGCTGATCCATAAGCAAACTTGCCCAAAATTGTACCAGTTGTAAGAAATGAGTGCTTTTTGTTTACATAATCACCTCTATTCCAAAAAAGCCAATCAGCATACGTTCTGCTCTGCATTCTGAGGAGATTTCTATTTGTCTCTTTCACCATGTTTACCAAATTTGTTGCCATTCCTTTTTCTGAGTGATAAACTTGCTTTCACAGCCTAATCGGTTTTCATTTATTTATCATTAGCATGCAGCTACCGTACTTCAATTCAAACTTTGTTCATGAGAAAATGAAGGCAGGAATTACCAAGGTATCCTTGAGTGAAATTAAGAAGATTTTTTTATCATTTACTAACCCCATGAAAAAAACAGAAACAACATCAAAAACATAGCCAAACACAGGTGATGTGTTTAAAAGGGTAATGTTTGGTACAGATAGAGAGAATAAAGCTGTCACATTTAAAAGTCCCTCGAGCCCTTATGGTGTTAGATTCTTCATGTGAGGCCACAGCTGCTTTATGTTTCAATTACTGCCTGGGTATGAGAGGAATATGTAGAAATTTTGAGTTCCTGGTGTATGTTTGTTTTCACTAATTTGGTTTTTCCTTGTCTCTGCATTCTGAGATGATTTGAGAAACAGGAAGGGAGTGAGAGCTTTCTAGCTCACAAATCCAACTTTTCTTTTTTCTACGCTGTTTTACCAAACCAGCTTTGGAAATATAGTTTGAGTGCAATCCTGGGTCTGGCTCTGTTCCCCTTCCAAGCTGATTAACTGGCAGATAAGCAGAAGGCGTTTAGTATGATTTCCTTTATTGGTCAGAGTATTGAGTACAGGAGTTGTGAGATCATGTTGTGGCTGTACAGGACATTGGTTAGGCCACTGTTGGAGTATTGTGTGCAATTCTGGTCTCCTTCCTATTGGAAAGATGTTGTGAAATTTGGAAGGGTTCAGAAAAGATTTACATGGATGTTGTCAAGGTTGGAGGATTTGAGCTATAGGGAGAGGCTGAACAAGCTGGGGCTGTTTTCCCTGGAGTGTCAGAGGCTAAGGGGTTTACAAAATTATGAGGGGTATGGATAGGGTAAGTAGGCAAAGTCTTTTCCCTGGGGTCAGGGAGTCCAGAACTAGAGGGCATAGGTTTAGGGTGAGAGGGGAAAGATATAAAAGAGACCTAAGGGGCAACTTTTTCACACAGAGGGTGGTACGTGTATGGAATGAGCTGCCAGAGGAAGTGGTGGAGGCTGGTACAATTGCAACATTTAAGAGGCATTTGGATGGGTATATGAATAGGTAGGGTTTGGAGGGGTATGGGGCAGGTGCTGGCAGGTGGGACTAGATTGGGTTGGGATATCTGGTCGGCATGGACGGGTTGGACTGAAGGGCCTGTTTCCATGCCGTACGTCTCTATGACTCGATGTGAAATTATATAAATGTGAATTGAAACAGAAGATGTGGACTTAGTGACATTAAATTTATTGCCTTGTATAGATGCCTTTAGTTAAAAATGTTGACTTCAGTGTAAGTGACTTTTTTAGTCGTGCCATAGTCATGTCACGTAATCCAGAACCCCAGGCGAATGCTTGAAGAATATTGGTTTGAAGTGCATCATGGCAGATGGTGAAATTTGAATTCATAAAAATCTGGATTAAATGTTAGCCTAAAACACCAACAACGAAATCACTGTCAATTGTTGTATAACAACAGCTGGCTCAATAATGTCTTTTAGGGAAAGGAATCTACCATCTTTACCTGGTCGAGCCTAAAGTGACACCAAATCCAAAGCAACTTCTCTCAAATGAATATGTAAGGCTATCAAACTGCACTAAATCTAACGAAAACAATGAAACCAGACAGATCACTAGTCTTCGATCTTGATATTCAACACAACAAAGAAAACACCCCCCCCCCCCCGCCCCCCACCCCCGGCGGCCAAAACCAATATGCTAGGGTTTGAGCAACAGCCTGACATAGTCATACATTATTTATTGATGATGTTGCAGGCACCATCAATATAAACTCTGTACTCCTATCAGGATAGACCTGCCAGAGGTGGCAGCACGGTGGTAAAAACAATGACTGCAGATGCCAGAAACCAGATTCCGGATTAGTGGTGCTGGAAGAGCACAGCAGTTCAGGCAGCATCCAAGGAGCTTTGAAATTGACGTTTCGGGCAAAAGTCCTTCATCAGGAATAAAGGCAGTGAGCCTGAAGCGTGGAGAAATAAACTAGAGGAGGGTGGGGATGGGGAGAGAGTAGCATAGAGTACAATGGGTGAGTGGGGGAGGGGATGAAGGTGATAGGTCAAGGAGGAGAGGGTGGAGTGGATAGGTGGAAAAGGAGATAGGCAGGTAGGACAAGTCCGGACAAGTCATGGGGGCAGTGCTGAGCTGGAAGTATGGAACTAGGGTGAGGTGGGGGAAGGGGAAATGAGGAAACTGTTGAAGTCCACATTGATGCCCTGGGGTTGAAATATTCCGAGGCGGAAGATGAGGTATTCTTCCTCCAGGCGTCTGGTGGTGAGGGAGCGGCGGTGAAGGAGGCCCAGGACCTCCATGTCCTCGGCAGAGTGGGAGGGGGAGTTGACATGTTGGGCCACGGGGCAGTGTGGTTGATTGGTGCGGGTGTCCCGGAGGTGTTCCCTAAAGCGCTCTGCTAGGAGGCGCCCAGTCTCCCTAATGTAGAGGAGACTGCATCGGGAGCAACGGATACAATAAATGATATTAGTGTATGTGCAAGTAAAACTTTGATGGATGTGGAAGGCTACTTTAGGGCCTTGGATGGAGTTGAGGGAGGAGGTGTGGGCGCAGGTTTTACAGTTCCTGCGGTGGCAGGGGCATGTGCCAGATGGGAGGGTAAGTTGTAAGGGGGCGTGGACCTGACCAGGTAGTCGTGGAGGGAATGGTCTTTGCAGAAGGCGGAAAGGCGTGGGCAGGGAAATATATTTCTGGTGGCGGAAGTGTCGGCGGATGATTTGGTTTATGCGAAGGTTGGTAGGGTGGAAGGTGAGCACCAGGGACGTACTGTCCTTGTTACGGTTGGAGGGGTGGGGTCTAAGGGCGGAGGTGCGGGATGTAGACGAGATGCGTTGGAGGGCATCTTTAACCACGTGGGAAGGGAAATTGCGGTCTCGAAAGAAGGAGGCCATCTGGTGTGTTCTGTGGTGAAACTGGTCCTCCTGGGAGCAGATCCGGTGGAGGTGGAGGAATTGGGAATATGGGATGACATTTTTGCAAGAGGTAGGGTGGGAAGAGGTGTAATCCAGGTAGTTGTGGGAGTCGGTGGGTTTGTAAAAAATATCAGTGTCAAGTCGGTCGTCATTAATGGAGATGGAGAGGTCCAGGAAGGGGAGGGAGGTGTCAGAGATGGTCCAGGTAAATTTAAGGTCAGGGTGGAATGTGTTGGTGAAGTTGATGAATTGCTCAACTTCCTCGCGGGAGCACGAGGTGGCGCCAATGCAGTCATCGATGTAGCGGAGGAAGAGGTGGGGAGTGGTGCTGGTGTAATTACAGAAGATCAACTGCTCTATGTAGCCAACAAAGAGTCAGGCATAGCTGGGTTCCATACGTGTGACCATGGCTACCCCTTTGGTCTGGAGGAAGTGGGAGGATTCAAAGGAGAAATTGTTAAGGGTGAGGACCAGTTCGGCCAAACAAATGAGAGTGTTGGTGGAAGGGTACTGTTGGGGACGTCTGGAGAGTAAAAAATGGAGGGCTTGGAGGCCCTGGTCATGGCGGATGAAGGTGTAGAGGGATTGGATATCCATGGTGAAGATGAGGCTTGGGGGCCGGGGAAACGGAAGTCTTGGAGGAGGTGGAGGGCTGGGTGGTGTCTCGAACATATGTGGGGAGTTCCTGGACTAGGGGGGATAGGACAGTGTCGAGGTAGATAGAGATGAGTTCAGTGGGGCAGGAGCATGCTGAGACAATGGGTCGGCCAGGTTGGTCAGGCTTGTGGATCTTGGGAAGGAGGTAGAACCGGGCAGTGCGGGGTTCCCGGACTATGAGGTTGGAAGCTGTGGGTGGGAGATCTCCTGAGGTGATGAGGTTCTGTATGGTCTGGGAGATGATAGTTTATTGATGGGGGGTGGGGTCATGGTTGAGGGGGCAGTAGGAAGAGGTGTCCTCGAGTTGGCGTTTGGCTTCAGCGGTGTAGAGGTCAGTGCGCCAGACTACCACTGCGCCCCCTTTATCCGCTGGCTTGATGGTGAGGTTGGCATTGGAGCAGATGGATTGGAGGGCTGCGCGTTGTGAGGGTGAGAGGTTGGAGTGGGGGAGGGGGGTAGACAGGTTGAGGCGGTTAATGTCCTGGCGACAGTTGGAAATGAAGAGGTCGAGGGCAAGTAATAGGCCAGTGCAGGGTGTCCAGGTGGATGCAGTGTGTTGGAGGTGGGCGAATGGGTCCTCGGAAGGTGGGCGGGAGTCCTGATTGTAAAAGTAAGCTCGGAGGCCGAGGTGATGGAAGAATTGTTTGATGTCACGGCGTGTATTAAATTCATTGATACGTGGACGGAGGGGGATGAAGGTGAGTCCTTTGCTGAGGACTGATTGTTCGTCCTCAGTGAAGGGGAGGTCTGGATGGATGGTGAAAACTTGGCAGGGCTGGTAGCTGGGACCTGGTGTGGGTGTAGAGCTGGGAGTGGGGGCGGAACCTGTAACTGGAGTGGGTGTGATGGTGGGGGGAATGGGGGTGGAGTCATGAGCAAGGGTAGTGTTCCCCTTGGGGTTCTGGGGAGTGGGGTTATTGACAGTGGGGTCTGTGGGGGGCATGTCAGCAGATTGCAGGTGAGTGGTGCTGGTGGGGGCGGAAGTGGTGGTGACCACGGCAGTAGGGGTGGCGGAAGTCACTGAGCATGTGGCATCAGCGATGATGTGAAGTGCGGAAGTGATGTCACGTGTGATGCATGAGGAATTATGAGGTCATGAGCAAGGGTAGTGTTCCCCTTGGGGTTCTGGGGTGTGGGGATAGTGACAGTGGGATCTGTGGGGGGCATGTCAGCAGAATGCAGGTGAGTGGTGCTGGTGGGGCGAAGTGGTGGTGACCACGGCAGTAGGGGTGGCGGATGACACTGAGCACGTGGCATCAGCGATGAGCCAGAACCCCGAGGGGAACACTACCCCTGCTCATGACCTCACAATTCCTCATGCATCACACGTGACATCACTTCCACCCTTCACATCATCGCTGATGCCACATGGTCAGTGACTTCCGCCACCCCTACTGCCGTGGTCACCACCACTTCCGCCCCCACCAGCGCTACTCACCCGCATTCTGCTGACACGCCCCCCACAGATCCCACTGTCACTATCCCCAGCCCCCAGAACCCCGAGGGAACACTACCCTGCTCATGCCCTCCAGTTACAGGTTCCGTCCCCACTCCCAGCTCTACACCCACACCAGATCCCAGCTCCCAGCCCTGCCGACTTTTCACCATCCATCCAGACCACCCCCTCACTGAGGACGAACGATCAGTCCTCAGCAAAGGACTCACCTTCATCACCCTCTGTCCACACATCAATGAATTTACTACACGCCGTGAACAATTCTTCAGTTGCCTCCGTCTCCGAGCTTACTTTCACAATCAGGACTCCCGCCCACCTTCTGAGGACCCCTTCGCCCACCTCCAACACACTGCATCCACCTGGACAACCCGCGCTGGCCTATTAACTGCCCTCGACCTCTTCATTACCAACTGCCGCCGGGACATTAACCGCCTCAACCTGTCTACCCCCCTCGCCCACTGCAACCTCTCACCCTCACAACGCGCAGCCCTCCAATCCCTCTGCTCCAATCCCAAATTCACCATCAAGCCAGCGGATAAAGGGGGCGCAGTGGGAGTCTGGCGCACTGACCTCTACACCGCTGAAGCCAAACGTCAACTCGAGGACACCTCTTCGTACTGCCCCCTGGACCATGACATCACCCCTCATCAACAAACCATCATCTCCCAGACCATACAGAACCTCATCACCTCAGGAGATCTCCCACCCACAGATTCCAACCTCATAGTCCGGGAATCCCTCACTGCCCGGTTCCACCTCCTTCCCAAGATCCACAAGCCTGACCACCCTGGCTGACCCATTGTCTCAGCATGCTCCTGCCCCACTGAACTCGTCTCTACCTACCTCAACACTGTCCTATCCCCCCTAGTCCAGGAACTCCCCACATACGTTCGAGACACCACCCACGCCCTCCACCTCCTCCAAGACTTCCGTTTCCCCGGCCCCCAATGCCTCATCTTCACCATGGATATCCAATCCCTCTACACCTCCATCCGCCATGACCAGGGCCTCCCAGCCCTCCGTGTTTTCCTCTCCAGACATCCCCAGCAGTGCCCTTCCACCGACACTCTCATTCATTTGGCCTAACTGGTTCTCACCCTTAACAATTTCTCCTTTGAATCCTCCCACTTCCTCCAGACCAAAGGGGTAGCCATGGGCACATGTATGGGCCCCAGCTATGCCTGTCTCTTTGTTGGCTATGTAGAACAGTTGATCTTCCGTAATTACACCGGCACCACTCCCCACCTCTTCCTCCGCTACATTGATGACTGCATTGGCGCCACCTCGTGCTCCCGCGAGGAGGTTGAGCAATTCATCAACTTCACCAACACATTCCACCATGACCTTAAATTTACCTGGACCATCTCTGACACCTCGCTCCCCTTCCTGGACCTCTCCATCTCCATTAATGACGACCGACTTGACACTGACATTTTTTACAAACCCACCGACTCCCACAGCTACCTGGATTACACCTCTTCCCACCTTACCTCTTGCAAAAATGCCATCCCGTATTCCCAATTCCTCCGCCTCCGCTGTATCTGCTCCCAGGAGGACCAGTACCACCACAGAACACACCAGATGGCCTCCTTCTTTAGAGACCACAATTTCCCTTCCCAAGTGGTTAAAGATGTCCTCCAACGCATCTCGTCCACATCCCGCACCTCCGCCCTCAGACCCCACCCCTCCAACCGTAACAAGGACAGAACGCCCCTTTTGCTCACCTTCCACCCTACCAACCTTCGCATAAACCAAATCATCCGCCGACATTTCCGCCACCTCCAAACAGACCCCACCACCAGGAATATATTTCCCTCCCCTCCCCTTTCCACCTTCCGCAAAGACCGTTCCCTCCGTGACTACCTGGTCAGGTCCACGCCCCCAAACAACCCACCCTCCCATCCTGGCACTTTCCCCTGCCACCGCAGGAACTGTAAAACCTGCACCCACATCTCCTCCCTCACCTCTATCCAAGGCCCTAAAGGAGCCTTCCACATCCATCCAAGTTTTACTTGCACATCCACTAATATCATTTATTGTATCCGTTGCTCCTGATGTGGTCTCCTCTACATTGGGGAGACTGGGCGCGTCCTAGCAGAGCGCTTTAGGGAACATCTCCGGGACACCCGCACCAATCAACCACACCACCCCGTGGCCCAACATGTCAACTCCCCGTCCCACTCTGCCGAGGACATGGAGGTCCTGGGCCTCCTTCACCGCCGCTCCCTCACCACCAGACGCCTGGAGGAAGAACGCCTCATCTTCCGCCTCGGAACACTTCAACCCCAGGGCATCAATGTGGACTTCAACAGTTTCCTCATTTCCCCTTCCCCCATCTCACTCTAGTTCCAAACTTCCAGCTCAGCACTGTCCCCATGACTTGTCCGGAATTGTCCTACCTGCCTATCTTCTTTTCCACCTATCCACTCCACCCTCTCCTCCTTGACCTATCACCTTCATCCCCTCCCCCACTCACCCATTGTACTCTATGCTACTCTCTCCCCACCCCCACCCTCCTCTAGTTTATCTATCCATGCTTCAGGCTCACTGCCTTTATTCCTGATGAAGGGCTTTTGCCTGAAACGTCGATTCCGAAGCTACTTGGATGCTGCCTGAACTGCTGTGCTCTTCCAGCACCACTAATCCAGAGGTGGCAGCACTGTACGATGCAGTCAGAAAGGAGCTGCAGTCGATACAATCTCACTGACTCTCACAGTTACCATAAGTACACTGCCACACACTTGCTTCCTGTACAGATTCCATTCTTCCTCCTAGTTTCACTATGTTCATTGCATCTATTCCAGTGATACCATCTTCCACAATAATGTCTCCAACATGTCCTCCTTTTTCCTCAACCGAGGGTTCCCTTTCACTGTGGTGGACAGGGCTCTCAACCGTGTCCAACACATTCCCTGCCATATTGTTTTCATGATTCCTCTCCACTCAGTACCCTGTAGAGTTTCATTTGTCTTCACTTTCCATGCCACCAATCTCTATCTTCAAAGGAACATTCTTTACCATTTTCATGACGCCACCAGCAAACACATCCTCTCCTCTTCCCTTCTTACTGTGAAACTCTGTTCCTTTTCTCTATCGCAATTAATATTTCAGCCATCCTCCACCACCATGGCGCCTTCCATGCAATCACATGTGTCACACTTACTCATTACAGGGAGAACTAGCCAATTGGTTACAGAACTGGCTCAAATGTAGAAGACAGAGGGTGGTAGTGGAGGGTTGTTTTTCAGACTGGAGGCTTGTGCTCAGTGGAGTGCCACGAGGTTCGGTGCTGGGCCCATTACTTTTCATCATTTATATAAATGATTTGGATGTGAGCATAAGAGGTATAGTTAGTAAGTTTGCAAATGACACCAAAATTGGAGGTATAGTGGACAGCGAAGGTTACCTCAGATTACAACGGGATCTTGATCAGAAGGGGCAATGGGCTAAGATGTGGCAGATGGAGTTGAGAGTGTGTTGCTGGAAAAGCGCAGCAGGTCAGGCAGTATCCAAGGAGCAGGAAAATCGACGTTTCGGGCCAGAGCCCTTCATCAGCCCTTCTTCAGGTCCAGCCTGAAACGTTGATTCTCCTGCTCCTTGGATATTGACTGACCTGCTGTGCTTTTCCAGAAATGCATTCTCAACTCTGATCTCCACCATCTGCAGACCTCACTGTCTCCAAGTGGCAGATGGAGTTTAATTTAGATAGATGTGAGGTGCTGCATATTGGGAAAGCAAATCTTAGCAGGACTTATACACTTAATGGTAAAGTCCTAGAGAGTATTGCTGAACAAAGAGACCTTGGAGTGCAGGTTCAGAGCCCCTTGAAAGTGGAGTCACAGGTAGATAGGATAGTGGCGAAGGCATTTGGTATGATTTCCTTTATTGGTCAGAGTACAGGAGTTGAGAGGTCATGTTGTGGCTGTACAGGACATTGGTTAGGCCACTTTTGCAATATTGTATGCAATTCTGGTCTCCTTCCTATTGTAAAGATGTCGTGAAACTTAAAAGGGTTCAGAAAAGATTTACAAGGGTTGAAGGCTTTGAGCTAGAGGGAGAGGTTGAATAGGCTAGAGCTGTTTTCTTTGGAGCGTTGGAGGCTGAGGGGTGACCTTATAGAGGTTTATAAAACCATGAGGGGCATGGATAGGATAAATAGACAAATCTTTTCCCTGGTGTGGGGGAGTCCAGAACTAGAGGGCATAGGTTTACTGTGAGAGGGGAAAATATAAAAGAAACCTAAGGGACAACTTTTTCATGCAGAGTGTGGTACGTGTATGGAATGAGCTGCCAGAGGAAGTGGTGGAGGCTGGTACAATTGCAAATTTAAAAGGCATGTGCATGGGTATATGAATAGGAAGGGTTTGGAGGGATATGGGCCGGGTGCTGGCAGGTGGCACTCGAGTAGATTGAGATATCTGGTCGACATGGATGAGTTGGACCAAAGGATCTGTTTCCGTGCTGTACATCTCTATGACACTATTTTGCCTCTTCCCTACTCAGTGTCCAAGGCGCCAAACACTCCTTCCAGGTGAACCAGCAGCGTACTTGTTCCTTGTACAAACTAACCTGCTGTATTCACTGCTCACTGTTTTCAATGCAGTTTCCTCCACATTGGCGAGATCAAATGCATTGGCACACTGCTGTTGAGTCTGTAAGGATAAGATTACAGACTTTAAGAAGTAGGAACAGGTGTAGGCCATTTGGACCTATGAGCCTGATCTTCTATTCCACAGGATCATGGCTGTTCACTTACTTGCCTGTAACTCTTAATTTCCTTATTGATCCAGAATCTATCAGTCTTAGCCTTAATTATACATAGGCACTCTGCTCCCACAGTTCTCTATGGCAAGGAGTTCCAAAGACTCTCAACATTCTGAGAGAAGAAATTCCTCCTCACCTCAAATTGGCACCTCTTAATTCACAACAATGCCCATGAGGGGAAACATCCTCTCTTGACAACTTACCCTTGTCAAGTCCCTTAAGAATTCTATGCATTTCAATGAGATCACCTCTCATTCTTCTACACTCCAGTAAGCAGAGCCTTTGCTCATAAGACTCCATACCAGGAAGCATCTTTGTGAACCTTCTCCAAACTTCCTCCAATGAACTGATATCTTCCTTTATATAAGGGACCAAACCTGCTCACAGTACTCCAGATGTCGTCTCACTAGCACCTTGTACAGTTTCACAAACTTATACTCCAACTCCTTTGAAATAGGGACCAGCATTCCATTCACCCTACCGGCTGTACGGTGCTAGATTTTTTGTCTTTTGTGTATAAGTACTCATAAGTCTCTTTGTTTGCAATTTGCTGCTGCTTTTCGCTATTTAAATAATTGTCTTTTGTTCTCCTGTCCAAAATGAACAACTTTTCATTTTCCAACTTCATGCTCCATTTGCCAACAGTTTGCCCATTTACTTCACCTATCAATATCTCATGTAAACTGTTTGTATCCCTCTTGCAATTTGCCATTCCACTGATTTTTGTGTTGTCTGCAATTTTGGCTACATTTGCTTCCTTCTTCCAAGTTAAGTATAGTGTTGGCATTTATAGTCCCAGCACTGACCCCTGTGGAACTCTACTATTCTCAGGTTCCCAACTTGAAAAAGCATCCCTTATTCCCATTCATTGTTTCCTATCCCTTAGCCAACTGTCTGTACATGCCAATATAGTACATCCAACATCCAGCTCCTATCTCATGATTTAACTTTTTGTGAGGTACGTGGTCAAACGTTTTCTTGAAGTCCAAATACAACACATCTACTGGTCCCCTTTAATCTACTCTGTGTGAGAATACCTTACAGTAAAATGCCATCCCTACTATCTACCACGCGTGTCCACCTCCCCCATCCTTACAGCAGTCTACAATCCATCCCATGTGGATGTGAAGAATGTCCTGGATGAAATTACACCACTGCAAACACCTTAGAGATGAAATTCCCCAAGGTCTTCTTTATCAGGGCCAGCAATTTCAACTAAGTCATCCTCGAGAGAGTGCTTCCAAAATACCACCAACACATGTCCTGCCCCACTAGAGAAACAAACATCCTAGAACACTGCTACACAACCATCGAAGATACCTACCACTCCATCTCCCATTCACACTTTGCAAAATCAGATCACAGCACTGTATTCCTCCTCCCAGCTTACAAACAGAAGCTGCAACGGGGCGATCCTTCACAGAACTAAATACAATGCTCGTCTGAGGCAGCAGAAGTGCATCTCCGGGACTGTTTAGAATCAATGAACTGGACTGTTTTTCAAGTACTCAGTGGAAAGCCTCGACAGGTACACCACCATCACGGACTTCGTTAGCTAATGCTTAGAGGACTGCGTGCCAAAGAAATCAACCTGGGTGTTCTCCAACTGAAAACCTTGGATGAACCAGGAAATCCACTGACTATTGAAGTCCAGGCATGCTGCATTCAAATTGGACGACCCAATCCTATACAGAAAATCCAGACATGATCTCTGCAAAACCAGCAGAGATCGCATGAGGCAGTGGCGGACCAAGTTAGAGGCCCAAACAAATCATATTGACTCCCGCTGCTTTTGGCAAGGCCTAAACAACATAACGGGATACAAAAGGAAGCAGAGCAAGGTAGCGGACAAAGACACATCCTTCCCTGATGTGCTCAATGCCAGTCGAGCTCGGTTGAAGCAGAATGCCAGCGGTGGTGTTGTCAGCCAACTTGTAGATGGCATTTCTTTAGAATTTGGCAACACAGTTGTGGGTGTACAGGGAGTAAAGTAGAGGGTTGAGAATGCATTCTTTGGTTCAAGCAGAATGCCAGCAGCGCAGTGTCATCTGCCCTGACAGCCCCAGACATATCTGTTCCCTCCATCACCGCTGCAGACGTCAGATTGGTCTTCCTGTGAGCCAACCCAAGGAAAGTGACAGGCCTGGACGGAGTGCACAGACGAACACTCAGATCCTGTGAGGACCAGCTGGCTTTGGTATTTAGCAACCTCTCTAGTACTTGAACACAGTCCAGTTCATTGAATCCAAGCGTCCCAGAGACCCTCTTCTGCTGCCTCGGATGAGCATTGTATTTCTTTCTGCGAGTGATCCTCCCTTTTCAGCTTCTGTTTGTAAGCTGGGAGGAGGAATATAGTGCTGTGATCTGATTTTGCAAAGTTTTTCCGGATGATGGAGTGGCAGGTATCTTTGGTTGTGTAGCAGTGTTCTAAGATGCCCGTTTCTCTGCACTCATCCCTCGAACATCTGGATAACAAGGAACCTCCATCAGACTCCTCAACGACTACAGCACCGCCTTCAACACCATTATCTGATTCAAAACTCCGGCGCATAGGTTTTGGCTCCTCCCTTTTCAACTGGATCCTGACCCACAGACTGCAATCAGTGAACTGCACCTCCTCCATCCTAACACTCAACATTGGAACCCCCACCCCCCCAAGGATGTGTTCTCAGCCCCCTACTCTACTCTCTGTCCACTCATGGCTGTGTTTCCAAATTCTGAATGAACAAATTTGTTGATAACACCACTGTGGTAGGACAGATAGCAAACAATCATGAGTCAAAATACCTTAAGATGATAGAGAGCTTGGTGACAACCTCTATCTAAGTGTCAGCAAAACTAAAGAACTGATTTAAAAATCACACAACACCAGGTTTATAGTCCAGCAGATTTATTTGGAATCACTAGCTTTCGGAGTGCTGCTCCTTCAACAGGTGGTTGACAACCACCTGATTTTTAACTTTGTCCACCCCAGTCCAACACCAGCTCCTCCATATTATAGAGAACTGACCATTGACTTCATAAAGAAAGGAGGAGAATGTGCGCCCGTCTACATCAATGGAGCGGAGGTCGAGAGGGTGGAGAGCATCAAGTTCCTTGAAGTGACAATAACCAACAACTTGTCCTGGACTCCCCACATAGATGTGATAGTCAAGAAGGCGAAACAACACTTCTTCCTCAGGGACGGCTCAGAAAATTTGACATGTCCATGGGACCCTCCCCAATGTTTACAGATACACCACTGAATGCATTCTATCCTGGTACATAATGGTCTGGTGCGACAACTACTCTGCCCAGGACCATAACAAACTGCAGAAGGTGGTGTGCACAGCCCAGACCTCACGGAAGCCAACCTTCCATCCATTTACACTTCTTGCTGCCATGGAAAGGCTGCCAACATCATTAAAGACCCATTCCACCCTGGTAATGCTCTCCTACAACCTCTTCCGTCAGGCAAAAGATACAGAAGCTTGAACAAGAACCAACTTCTTCCCTGCTGATGTTAGAGTGATGAATGGACTATCTAATTTCAAATAATGCTGATCTTGTCAATGTTGATCTCGCCTCATACACATCCCGTGTGGCGTAACTTGTGTGCCTTACACTGTCCAAGATTTTTTTCATCCGATGATCTGTAATAATGGGATGTTGAAAGTACATTTCACTGAAAAGATCAATGCAAAATATCTGTTAGCTCCTCTGCCATTCTCTTGTTTCCTATAACTATCTCCCCAGATTCATTTTCTATGAGGCTAATGTTAATGTAGGCATCTCTTTTCCTTTTCAAATCTTTGAAGAAGCTTATATCATTACATTTTACATTCCTTGCTAATTTATCCTCATAGCTGAAAATGTGTTGCTGGAAAAGTGCAGCAGGTCAGGCAGCATCCAAGGAGCAGGAGAATCGACGTTTCAGGCATGAGCCCTGATTCCTGAAGAAGGGCTCATGCCCGAAACGTTGATTCTCCTGCTCCTTGGATGCTGCCTGACCTGCTGCGCTTTTCCAGCAACACATTTTCAGCTCTGATCTCCAGCATCTGCAGTCCTCATTTTCTCCTAGAAGAATTTATCCTCATAGTTGTTTTTCATCCTTCTTTATTGGTTCTGAATGTATCCCAGTTTTCAGGACTATCACCAACTTTTGCCTTCTTATATGCTTTTATTTTCAATTTTATAATCTCCTTAACTTCCTTGGTTAGTTATGATTGGTTTATCCCTCGTTTAGAATCTTTTTCCTGACTGAAATATATTTTTGCTGAGAGTCATGGATTACCTTTGTAAATGTGTATTGTCTCTCGCTTACTGCCTTGCCTGCTAATCTGCTTGGTTCACTCGAGCTAACTCAATCCCCATTTCACTGTAATTCCTTTTATTTTAGTCAAACATTCTTGTTTCTGACCCAATTTTCTCACAGTCAAAAAGGATATTAAATTCGACCATGTTATGATTACTACTTCCGAGGAGATCTTTTACTCTGAGGGAACTTATTAAACATGCGCCATTATTTGAGATCAAAGATGTCCCAGAACTAAAGGAAAAGAGAATTATCATGTTTTAGCAAAGCGAAATAGGTCCAGAGTATGTGTTAATGGGAAAAATGGACTAGGTCTGCTGAAAGCACAATTAAGAAAATTAGACACTGGAAGGGAAACAAAATAATTGATAGAATTAATACTCTGAATTGGTTGAACTCAATATTGAGTTCTCTTAGGCATAAATTGAAGCTGTTGAGCTCCTGATCCAGGATAGATTGTTCCCTAGTTGGCTGCAGGACATATTGCTCTCGGAAATGATCCCGAATGTACTGGATGAATTTGTTGCTGTAATATAATCAATATTAAAATGAAATCCCTCTAATTCTTGCTGTACATTTTTTACATTATTTGTTTGTTTGTACACTTTCTTGCAGTGTTTAGGTGTCTATATACGAATCCTGTTTTCTTTCCTTTGCTGTTATTTACCTTCATCCAAATGGACTCTATATCATTCAGTCCAGATCATCTCTCACAACTGTCTTCATCTCTCAATAACATTGCTATCCTAACACCTTTTTCATCCCTTCTCTCTTTCCAAAGATCAAACATCTCTGAAAATTAAGTTCCAAGCTCTGATCTCCCTTCATCTTCATAAAAGCCATGAGATCAAGACATTTATCTCTATTTGCATCATCAGTTCATCTAATTTAATCACAGTGCTTCCTGCATTCAGATACAAAGCGTGACTCGGATCTTCCAATTGCTTGCCATTCTAATGCGCCATCTTGCTTCTATGCTTATTTACTTATTTCAGGTCTCTCCTGTACCAGTGAAGTTCAATGCCAGTGAGAGGAACAGGATGTAATTTTCTGTTTCAGCACTTTACAGCCTTCTGGAGTTCAACAGCTTCGATTTGAACTCAATATTGAGTTCAACAAATTCAGATTATGAATTCTATCATCCATTTTGTTTCCCTTCTTTCCAGTGTCTAATTTTCTTGATTGTGCTTTTAGCAGAGCTAGCCCATATTTTTCTGAACACCTATTCTGGACTGATCTTGGATATTAGATTAGATTCCCTACAGTGTGGAAATTGGCCCTTGGGCCCAACTCCCAAGAATAACCCACCCAGACCCATTTCCCTCTGACTTATTTACCTAACACTACTGGCAACTTAGCTTGGCCAATTCACCTGGCCTGCATATCTTTGGACTGTGGGAGGAAACCGGAGCACCCGGAGGAAACCCACGCAGACACAGGGAGAATGTGCAAACTCCACACAGACAGTCACCCGAGGCTGGAATCGAACCTGGGTCCCTGGTGCTGTGAGGCAGCAGTGCTAACCACTGAGCCACCGTGCCACTCCCTTCCCTAAAACATGATATTTCTATTTTCCTTTAGTCTGTGATATCTGTGATCTCAAACCTCCCTTGCCCTCTCCCGACAACCCGTTTCACATGTTTCTTCCCACTGTTTTTCCACAGTATAAAACCCATCATCATTCCATTTTCCTGTTCAGTTTGGAAGAAATAATGGACTCAAAAAATTAATGTTGCATTTTTTTTCCAAATGTGCTGACTTTCTCCAGCATTTTCCATTTTGATAAAAGCTAACATTTTCCTTCACATCAGTTAAAAAAAAATGAAAATCCTTAGACGTTTGAAGTGCAAGTATCTTTCTAAAACAATAAGAGTACAGCATTTATTCATGTTTGGAGAATGCGATACGCCATTCGGTTTCCATACAGAAACAGATCTGCAGGTGAACGCAGTTACATATGTGATTCTTACCCATAACAAAAACATTCTCAAATGATACGCTTGCTATTTCACTGGTATTGACAAACTGCAAGATTTTACATGTAAGCTGCATGTAATGTTAAACGGTTATGCTTTAGTGGCAACAAATACCATTTTATGTCAGGAAGAACTTCTGAGAATGTATTTGACCTTGACAAGATTAAGAAATTTGGGGACAATTCTACCCCTTGGGTCCAACACATACAACTTGGCAAGAAATCAAAGAGCAAGGCAGAGATTGGAATCAGCATTGATATGCAATCTCCAAACCGAGCCATATGAAAAGATAATTATTTGAGCAAATACTTCACACTTTGCTATAACCTGGCCTCAATGCTTGCTACCATCAAAACAAGTTTGCAGAACATTTGAGGTATCTTACAGCATCTTTTATTCAAATGGCTCAACTTTGGAGTAATTCAGCTGCTGACATATTTCACCATATCATTCAGTCTACACATCAAGGACATTGAACATCAATGATGACATTCTCACATACAGGCACACTGAAAGTCTGCCTACAATGTCTTATAGAATGCAATCTCACATTGAATAAAGATTTTTCAATGAAATCAAAATGAAATACTTGGCCACATCTTCGGAGGATAGGGCGTATTGCCTGATCTGCGTCAATTTGAAGCCATTCCACATGCTGTGTTTTCTACAACCACACAGGAATTCTGGAGTCTGCCAGGAAGCTCATGTACTGTAATTACATGATCAGCTTCCTGACACAATCTTACATGAGAAACAAAAAAATCATACGAACAGTTAGTGCACCAGATCAAATGACAATTGTCTGCAAGTTTCACAAATAACTACATTGACCCTGAGAAGATGTCGGAGGAGTTGTAGACAGTGAGGAAGGATGTGGCAGGTTACAGCGGGATATAGAGAAGCTGCAGAGCTGGGCAGAAAGGTGGCAAATGGAGTTCAATGTAGCTAAGTGTGAGGTGATTCACTTTGGTAAGAGTAACAAAAAAGATGGGGTACTGGGCTAATGGTCGGATACTTGGTAGTGTGGAAGAGCAGAGGGATCTTGGTGTCCATGTACACAGATCTCTGAAAGTTGCCACCCAGGTAAATAGTGCAGTGAAGAAGGCATATGGCGTACTGGCTTTTATTGGTAGAGGAATTGAGTTCCGGAGTCCTGAGGTCATGCTGCAGTTGTATAAGATTCTGGTGCGGCTGCATCTGGAATATTGTGTGCAGTTTTGGTCGCCATACTATAGGAAGGATGTGGAGGCACTGGAACGGGTGCAGAGGAAGTTTACCAGGATGTTGCCTGGTATGGTAGGAAGATCCTATGAGGAAAGGCTGAGGCACTTGGGGTTGTTTTCATTGGAGAAAAGAAGGTTTAGGGGTGACTTGATAGAGGTGTACAAGATGATTAGGGGGTTAAATAGGGTTGACAGTGAGAACCTTTTTCCACGTATGAAGTCAGCTATTACAAGGGGGCATAGCTTTAAATTAAGGGGGGGTAGATATAGGATTGATGTTAGGGGTAGGTTCTTCACTCAGCGAGTCGTAAGTTCATGGAATGCCCTGCCAGTAGCAGTGGTGGACTCTCCCTCTTTATGGGTATTTAAGCGGGCATTGGATAGGTATATGGAGGATAGTGGGTTAGTGTAGGTTAGGTGGGCTTTGATCGGCGCAACATCGAGGGCCGAAGGGCCTGTACTGCGCTGTATTCTTCTATGTTCTATGTTCTAAGATCTTGCGAGCTTAGTTGGTTTAGGTGCAGGTGTCATGCACAACCCATTAATGACTATGATGGCAAGCTAAATACTAAATTCCCTTGAGCAACTTTATTTACACATAGAGGAAGGAGCACTTTCAGTCAAATGGGATATCATCTTTACTGTAAGGAAGATAATTTGAACTAATATTTGATCATAGACCATAAGTAAGTTTGTTCAACATTCCACACAATGCATTGCAGACTGAGAGAACAACCCAAGTCACTGACATAAGTTTCATAAGGATTTAACAAACTGTTAAAGGAGTTTTATTGCAGCACAAACATGTGCCATCTGACCTCATGTCTCCAGATCACATAATTCCCTATGAAGTAAAGAAGTACAGAAGTACATTATGGTATGTTATCTGATTAATGGAAACAACTGGCTGGATAGGCTGGGACTTTTTTCACTGGAGTATAGGAAGTTGAGAGGTGACCTCATAGAAGTTGATAAAATCATTAGGGGTATGGATAGGGTTAATAGTATATGCCTTTTCCCTAGGTTGGGGGATCTCAAGACTAGGGGGTATGTTTTTAAGGTGAGAGGAGAGAGAATTAAAAAAAACTTGAGGGGCAAAGTTTTTACACAAAGTGTGGTTGGTGTATGGAATGAACTTCCTGAGGAGGTCATAGAGTCATGGAGTTGTGCAGCACAGAAATTGACCTTCAGTCCAACTCGTCCATGTCGACCAGACATCCTAAATTAATCTAGTCCCACTTGCTAGCATTTGGCCCATATCTCTCTAAACCCTTCCTATTCATGTATCTATCCTGTTGCCTTTTAAATGTTGTAATTGTACCAACTTCCACCACTTCCTCTGGCAGCTCATTCCATACGTGCACTACCCTTTGTGTGAAAAAGTTGCCCTTTCGGTCCCTTTTAAATCTACCCACTCTCACCCTTGAGTTCTGGACTCCCCCCCCAAACTAGGGAAAAGACCTTGTCTATTTGATGGATGTGGGCACAATTACATTTAAAAGACATTTGGACAAGTGCATGAAATTGAAAGGGTTGGAGGGATATTGGACAGGAGCAGGCAGGTGGGACTAGCTTATTTGGGAATTATGTTCAGCATGGACTGGTTGGACCGAAGGGTCTGTTTCTGTGCTGTATGACTTTATGAGCCTATGACTCAATGACATCCCTCTCCATCAGACCAGAATCATGTCCACGTTTTTTTGACATTACTTGAATAAATACTTGCCAATATCACAGACAGAAACTTCCAAATCTTCATGGCAGCGTGAAGCATTAACCCTTATTGTTTGGAATGCAATCACAATGCATAACCTTTCACATCTCAGTACAGCTCAGAGTTGAGATTTGCTGTTGTTCAACTTAAAATTACATTTTTTTTAAAACCACAAGTTATTTCTCCAAACAAAATTGTGTTGCTAAACTATGCAAAATTTGTATATCTCTTCGTCTCCTTTGTGCTGTGGTCTGCTTGTTGCCTCGGGAACAGTAGCCATTACATCAGGATTAGGAAATGTGTCTGTCCTCTCTGAAACCAGTATCCGAAGGACATGGGCAGTGAGTATTTTACTTGGTTAATCGAATTCCAGATAGTCGAATGCCAGATAACATAGTTTAGCCAAGCATTGGGACCGTGTGATCTTGCCGGATAATCCGATATTCAGATAATCGAATGTTGGATAATCGAGGCTCCTTTGTATTTTTATTCCATCTGGGTAGCTAGCCATCCACCCCACCATCAAAATCACTGGCTTGAACTTTGCTGGATGCGACATTTTGTCTCAGCCATTGTGTATGGTTTGTCTGTTGCTGGGTCTTTGGTATCATGCCACTTTTCCACATGTGAAGCATTTTTTAAATGTGGTCCTTCATCTAGCAATTCCACAGTCACTTAACCCATTTTTGGTGATGACAGTGCATGTATTGGGATAAAATGGTGGATGCATCTTACTTTGATTCTCTCCATCCTGGCAATAACTCATCATGTCACAGCATTGCAGAATGGTTACAGGGCAGAAGGAGGCCATTCGGCCCACCATGCCCACATCAGTTCTATTCTCAAGTACCAATCTCCTGCCTTTTCCCCACACCCCTGTGCACCAATTCTATCCAAATAATTGTCCAATGACTTCTTAAAAACCTCAATTGAAACTACCTCCACCACAATTCCAAGCCATGCATTCCAGACTCTGTCTACTCACTATGTGAAAAAGACTTTTTTTTCCACATGACTGTTGCTTCATTCGCATATCACTTTAAATCTGTGCCCTCATTCTTTTTTCTTTTAAGAGTAGGAACAACTTTTCCCTCCTGACTCTTTCCAGCCTGTTCATGATTTAGATAATCTCTATCAGATCCCCTCTCAGCCTTCTTCTCGGTCCCAATTTCTTTATTAATTCTCATTACTGAACTTTCTTATTCCTGAAACTATTCTTGAATATTACTCCTGCACTCTCTCCAATGCAGTCACGTCTTTCCTGTAAGGTGATGCCCACAACCGTGGGCAATAGCTGAGCTTCAACAAGTATCTGAAACAAATTCAATATCATCTCGCTGTTCGTATACTCCATGTCTTATTTATTTATTAAGCTGAAAACACTATTTGCTTTATTTATTGCCCTCTCCAATTATCCTTCATTGATCTGTGCACATATACACTTTGCTCCTGCATGTCCTTCAGAATTGTATCTCTAATTTTATATTGTCTTGTAATACTCTTCTATCATCATGTCATTGTCTAACTACCCTTCTGTGCTTTAAACAAATTTTACACTTTCCTTCTCAGCATTATGATCTCGGACCTACTGATCAACACTGATATCTTGATGCATATTTTGTGCATAATAGCAGCTCAGCTGGACTCTTTGCCATTACAGTGTGCAGAATTTCTCCAAACATGACACCATACAACAGCAATGCCTTCTCCGAACTATTACCTTCATCCAGACAATCCTCATCTGTTTGTCAAAGGACTGATTTTGTCATCCCAATTCTCCTTTTGCCTATGGGGCCATTTAGTGGTCACTTTGTGATGATGAATGCCTGTGACTTGTATGTAATCTGTAAACACCTGAGAAATGAATTGTGGCCCCTTGTATGAATACGGAGTGCTTAGACCGCACATTGTGAATATTTCAGTCAACAGAGACACAATATATTCAACACAATATATTCATAATAACCAATGTGATAGTAAACCACCAATACCAGGGATTCTCCTGAAAGAATTGGGCCTGAAAAGTCAATTGTTACTTTCTCCCTTGATCCATTAGTGTGCTGAGTACTGGTTCTGGGTCTGCTGACATCTAACATGATTGACAAAATGTTCCCAATCGTTTTCCATTCCAGGTTACTATGTTTTGATTTGCACATTTTACATTGTACTAATCACTCACAAGTGATCCTAATGAATCAGCATCACCAGGTTAGGCCCAAGTTTTTGTGGCATTACCAGTCCACTGCCTCTGAGAGCACATTTACAATTACACACAGTTCATCTCCTAGAACTACATATGTCTTTGTTACAGTAAAATTAATAACACAAATTTAGGAGCAAGTCAATCAAATTTAGAAGTACATCAGTCATAGAGATGTACAGCACGGAAACAGACCCTTCAGTCCAAATTGTCCATGCCGACCAGATATCCCAACCCAATCTAGTCCCACCTGCCAGCACCCGGCCCATATCCCTCCAAACCCTTCCTATTCATATACCCATCCAGATGCCTTTTAAATGTTGCAATTGTACCAGCCTCCACCACTTCCTCTGGCAGCTCATTCTATACACGTACCATCCTCTGAGTGAAAAAGTTGCCACTTAGGTCTCTTTTATATCTTTGCCCTCTCACCCTAAAATTATGCCCTCTGCTTCTGGACTCCCCCACCTCAGGGAAAAGACTTTGTCTATTTATCCGATCCATGCACCTCATGATTTTATAAACCTCTATAAGGTCACCCCTCAGCCTCTGACGCACCAGGGAAAACAGCGCTAGCCTATTGAACCTCTCAATATAGCTCAAAACCTCCAACCCTGACAACATCATTGAAAATCTTTTCTGAACCCTTTCAAGTTTCCCAACATCTCTCCGATAGGTCAAATTTATTAAATCAAAAGCTTTTGGGAGGGGCAGCGAGATTCTGACTCTAACCGTGGGACTTGACCACGCTGTCTCTCTCTGAACAACAGTTTTATAGTCTGGATGATGCTTACAACAAAAAGCCATGAAAGACGGTTTCTTGTGTTCTGCGCATGCACACACAGACATTGCTGCTTCTGGGAATGGTGTACCATGCCATTGTGTTCTGCGAATATTTCTTCTTTAGTTAGCTTCTGTTTTCAGTCCACCCTTGTGGTCCGAGACATGCGGGAGCATGACGAACAGACCACCTACACCCAGTAATCATCAATGGGGCCAGAAAGGGGGTAACTCCCAGGCGACACAACGTGGAGGCTAGCACCCAGCTGTCAAAGCTTTACAATTTGAGTTAAGGGCAGCCATAACAACTCCACAAGTGATGACAATAACAATGAACATAATGAAGGCATGCAAAAGGTACGAGCCCCACGATCCGCCTTGTAGCCATCCTAGCCACTCCGGGGGATTATAATCATGAAACTGTACCCTTCCTGCCGGATCTTATCAGCCTCCAAGCAGATATGATCCGCGAGGTGAGTTATATTGTCCGAGGCATCCGGAATTTATGTGCAACATTCAGGGCCATTAACAGCACAGCAGCCAACTTGTGTCACTAGCAAATAGTCAAGGGCCAAATGGTTCTGCAATAGGACAGTACAGGTGGCAATGACTCTGGAGATGGCCATGTTAACAGTGGCAAGGCCATTGGCAGTCACATAAGCCAGCCTTTCCAAAGTTGAGGCCATATTGATCAGTTCCCTAGCAGCCTTCACACTCCCATAGGTGGGGAAGGCGATCATAAAGAGTCACTTAGTCTCAGGGATGGATCGTTTGGATTGAAGTAGGTGTAGGTTGGGATGAAGGCGGAGGGAACTACAATGGCGAACAAAAGAGACCACATAGGCAAGGTCTGGGCCAATTTGGAGGGAGCCAAGGGTAGGCCTCGAGACCACAGACAAAATAAGCACCATTGTAAGTCCTCAAGTAATCAGTCTGAATTGCAATCCAAATGGTTTTGAATGTTTTACCTGTCATCATATTGACAACCTCAAAGTTCTGAATACATCCAGCAAGAAACGATCGGTGGCCAGATGGGGTAAGGAGCAGGGAATGGGAACATTCGCTGATTTCAGCATTCCACTCTGACATGCGATTACATTTAAAACAAATAGTCCCCGTGAGTGTTCCTTCACCATGGTGTTTGTGAGGGACAGAGCCGGTGGGTGTATGTGAAAGGGTGTTGTGAGGCTGGAACCAGCCTTTATAGTCTTACATGTTATAAACTGCGGTCTCCCAGGTGACCTTATCATTGGCAGAATGAATGAGGTTTATAAAATCATGAGGTACATGGATAGGAGATTCTGCGTCAGACCTACTCCCTCCCGAAATGGATAATTGTGAGGATCGGTCCTGGTCCGACCACCATTCAGCTGTTTCTGATTTATTAAACGGAATGGGTCTCAGGGGAATCCCCCCACTATAGTGTGCGGGGATTCAAGTACAGACCCAGCATTTAGAGATGTTATTTTGCTGTGCATGCATATAGGACATGTGTAGGTAAGTTTGAACATGTAACCCATGCCTACTCCGGTACCTAGGTTGGCACGATTCTTTTAGTGCTCCCGTCCAGTGGCTACTAGCCAAAGGCACGAATAAACAGAAACATCCTGGAGCTTACTGAATGGAGTTATACAATGGTCCAAAGGTTATACCGCCCACGTGGAATAGCCTGCGCTCTTGGTCCGTTAGCAACAACCACGCACACACAAACAATGTCAGCAGGCCTTGAGAGGAGTCAGTCTGAAAAGAAAGCAGGGGGTGAGGATCATCAACTGGTGTCTGTATATTTCTTCAGTTGTGACTAGTGTTTCCAGACCCCCTTCCCTCGCATGTCAATACAGGCGCATGTTTCATTGCTAATGATAACCTCATAGGGACCATTCCACTTAGGGGCGAAGCCAGGTTTAATGGGTAGAGTCTTAACCGTAACCTTACTGCCCGCTGATGGGACCTCCAGACAATCCTCTAATTGCCTTAGGTCATCCCACCAATCCTGTTTGTCCCTAACAGTTTTCCGCATCTTCTTCAGCTGAGTACTCAGTCCAAGCACATAGCGACGTACTCTATCAGAGAAAGGGCCAGCATCGGAACCCCCCATGCTGATGGACTCGGGAAGTTGCATTGCCCTACCTGTCATCAACTCAAGGGGTCAAACCAGTCGACCAGCTTGTGATGGACCAGAGTTGCGTGGGTATAGCAGGCAGGACCTCAGTCCAGTGTTTGTCAGAGTTCGGCATGGCCTTAGCAAGGGAGGTTTAAGAGTTCTGTTCATTCGCTTCACCATGCCAGAACTTTGTGGATGGTAGCATGGGTGAAATTTCTGTTTAATGCCCATCAGCTGACTGATGGTTTTTACAACTCTTCCAGTAAAATGGGTCCCCTGGTCAGAATCAATCTGGGATGGTACCCCCCCCCAAACTGGGAATCATCTCCACAGCTAAAATTCTTGCCACAGTGTTAGCTGAGCAGTTTCTGGGTAGGGTAGGGTAGGCCTCGACCCACCTGGTGAATTGGTCAATAATCACAAGGCAATACATCTTCCCGTGGGATTGGGGAGGAGGTCCCATAAAATCTATCTGTACATGCTCCCAGGGCCCCTTTGGGTGCCCAATTCTAATTGTAATGGGCTTTCCTGGGTTATGCTGGGCACACATCACACAGCAGTGTCAGAATCGAGCTATGTCTCTGCGCATGCCCTTCTACCACTATTCCTTCCTGATGCAGGTTATCATAGCATCACACCCCACATAGAAAATGCCATGGTGTAATTGCATAAGAGTATGTTGGATGCTCGTGGGAGCTAGGATCCTGTCATTCAATCTCCAGATACCTTTCTCTTCTCCCCCTGCGCTTCCCCCTGGCGCATTCACTCTCAGGGGTATCAGTGTGTAATTAGGTAATGATTATCATGGGGCCATCCTCAGCAAAGGTGGTAGACAATGAATGGTTCCCCTTAAAAATGTGCCACTCAGGATTCTGCTTATCTGGTTCCCTCTGGTGGATTTTGACCTTCAACACTGCAGCCTCTGATGGGAGCTCGTTGGCCTCTGGTAAGGTCTTTATTATCTGCCCATGCTTGACAGGGGTGCCCCCTGTGGTGACAAATCCCCATCTTCCCCAAACGGTCATGTAATTGTGGACAATCCTGAACGCATATCTACTATCAGTGTAAATGTTAACCCTCTTCCCTGTTGCCTCCATGAAGGCTTGAGTGAGGGTCACTAACTCCACCACCTGGGCTGACAGGCCTCCCCCAATTCTCCCCACTTGGACAACTCGTAGTTATGCGTTCACTATTGCCCATCCCGTTTGTGGCAAACTGTCTACATATTTCTGTGAGCCATCCACAAACAGGGTCTCATATCTGGTGCCTCCATGGGTACATCCTTTATCCTACTTTTCTCAACTTTATCGTCCACATTCTCACACACATGTGGTTCACCATCGCCTAACATCCCTTCCACTGGGTTTTCCCGGGTATCTCGTACAATGGTAATGGATTTGGTTGGTGGCAAAAGAACAACCTCCCATTTTGTCCTTCTCATGTTAGAAACCATACGTGACTTTTAACATTTCTCTGAGGGTGTGTTTGACATGCAAGACTATATTCCCTTTCATCACAATAGATTCACCGACACTCACAGCCCATGCAGCACTGTCTAAACATCTGGGCAAGCCGTTCATTTCAGCAGCAGAGTAGTAATCTAGAGGTCACTGTTTATTGCCATGGAGCTCCCTCCTCCACTAGAGTTTCCTCCTCTAGGCAAAAGTGAGGACTGCAGACACTGGAAATCAGAGTCTAGATTAGAGTAGTACTGGAAAAGCACAGCAGGTCAGGCAGCATCCGAAGAACAGGAAAATCGACGTTTCGGGCAAAGGGCTGTGGGCCATCAGAATCAGCAGAATTATATTCAGCTACAATCTGTATGCTTACAGCTTGCCATCCCCTCACTGTCATGGAACCAAGTGAACAAGGAGAAAGTGAGGACTGCAGATGCTGGAGATGCTGAAGAAGGGCTTATGCCTGAAACGTCGATTCTCCTGCTCCTTGGATGCTGCCTGACCTGCTGCACTTTTCCAGCAACACATTTTTCAACCAAGTGAACAACCCAAGCTCCAACACAGGACTACGTGCATGCTGCATAATGGAAGCAGGTTGTAATAGATAAAGCTAAGTAATCCCACATCAAACAGATCTGAGCTCTGTAGTCCAGCCACATCTGACTTTCAAACAATTAAATAGGAACTAGAGGCTCCACACATATCCTCAACCCTAATAATGGCAGTGGTCAAGCATATCTCAAAAAGGCAAGTTTGATGTATTTATATTACCATATTCAGCCAGAAGTGTTGATTGGATGATCCATCTCAACCTCCACCAGAGGTCCCCAGCATCACAGATGCTAGTCTTCAACTAATTCAATGCACACCAAGTGATATTAATAAAAGGTTGGAGCACTGGATACTGCAAAGGCTATGGGCCCTGACAACATTCCAGCAATAGTACTGACGACTTGAGCTCCAGAACTTGTTGCACCCTAAGCCATGATGTTCCAGCACAGGTACAACACCAGCATCTACATAATGTGTAAATTTCCTGGATTTCTCTGTTGCACAAAAGGCAGGCCAAATACAACCCAGTTAATTATTGCCAAATCAGTCTACTCTCAATCATCATAAAAGTGATGGAAGTGGTCACAGTGGAATCAAGTGACACTTGCCATATAATAATTGCTTACTGAACCTCAGTTTGGGTTCTTCCGTAGTTATTCAGCTCCTCACTTCAGTACATTCTTGGTCCAAATATGGACAAAAGAGCTGAATTCCAGAAGTGATGTGAGAGTGACTGCCCTTGACAACGAGGCAACATTTGACTGAGTGTGGCATCGTGAAGCTGGCAATGCTGGAACCAATGGAAATCAATGGGAAAACTCTCCACTGGTTGAAATCATACCTAGCAAAAAAAGGTTTGAACATTTCAATCATTTCAGTTCCAGAACACCTCTGTAGGAGCTCTTGACGGTAGTGTCCTAGGCTAAACCATTTTCAGTTGGTTCAGCTCCATGCTCCATCTTCCCTCAACCATAAGATTAGAAATGAGGATACTCACTGGTGATTGCACTATACTTAGCACCATTCATGACCCCTCTGATAAGGAAAGAGTCCCTGTCCACATGTAGCAAGTTCTGTACAATGGCAACAGTTGGGCTGATAAGCGGCAAGTAATATACATGTCATACATGTGCAAAGCATTGGCTATTTCCAACAAGTGAGAATCTAATCTTGTAATTCCTTGCCTAACAGCAATTTGGGGTTCCTTCTACTCGAATGTTCTCAGCATGTTCTCAAGAAAGCACCTCACCATCACCTTCCCCAGGGTTCTTCGGATTGGGCAATAAATGCTAGTCTAGTAAGCAATGCCCGCACTCCACAAGCAAATGTTTAAGAAGAGGTAGATGTCCTGAGAAGTTGTGACAATAATTCATGGGACATTGAGACCCACCACAGCTCTGGAGGCTTCCTGTGCTAGCAAACATTGAATCTCCTGATGTTTGCAGGGAAAACTCCTTAGCTAAAAACATCATTGTAAGTCCAGGGATATGAGGAGTGGGTTGGTAAATTGAATCAAATCTCAATTATTGAATGGCACAACAGACTTAATGGATCAAGAGGTCTTCTCCTATTCCTATGTTGTGTGTGCTTATATTCCTACCGTCCCTTCTCCCAAAGTACTTGTGCAGAATATTACGGCAGACGCCTGGATATTGAATTTGTTACTCAATTTCTAATCCTATGCAATCTGTTCTATGCTATTAACAGCAATAAGATTAATTGAAGGTAGGTCATGGAATCTCTGCAAAAAGAATTATAGCTGAAATGTAACTGTTATCTTTAAAAGATTAAGATAGCTATACAATTAGGACTTTAATCTTCCAAGTCTGTGATAGATGTGTCAAGTAAGAGGTTGATTAGTCATGAGCCATTGTTGAATGTTAATGGCTGTTCTGACGACATATCTATCAACAAATAAAACACTGTACAAGTTTATTGTGATGCTATTTTACACACAGAATTCATGTCATGTTATTCTACTTATCATATAAATGAAGGTGTTGATACCATAATTATCTAAGATGATAGTGAAATAAGTTTTCTTTAATAATGCTGAAAGTGAATATTGAGTCTTTGAGGTTCCTCAAATCCATGTACAGTTATATCTGGGTAGGTTGGTCTTCGGAGGATCGCTGTGGACTTGTTGGGCCGAAGGGCCTGTTTCCACACTGTAGGGAATCTAATCAAACTAATCATATGTCAACTGTTTGTGTAAATAAATGACACATTACAATCCCAAAGTGCAGTTGTGTGAAATATTAGTACTATCCATATTCAAATATCATGCACATATTTGGATGCATACTGAATAAACTGTTTAGTAAATTGATTAATTTTATTTTAGCTTACCTCATGTACTTTTAAAAGTAAAGCCTCAGGGCTGAAACTTAAATGGGATTGTGTGCATCTTGGCGATGTCAGTCACATTTCAGAAACAACCCTGAGTGTGAGTCTAGCAAAGCCTTCACTACTGAACAACCACCAAAATGGAAGAGGCCACAAGGCCAAGAGAATAGGATTCAAAGACAACATAATGATTCTCCTTAAAAAGGTTATATCTTGATGCTGATTAGAATATTCCTAATCATGTAACAGTATTAAGAAGAATTTGGAACTTAAACGCATCATCCATGTCGCTACAATGAGCTGCTGACATGCTCCTGAATAGAAGAGCAAAAGACTTTAGATGCTGGAATTTCTATCATGTGACTACTAGTTTTAGATTATTTATAGTGTGGAAACAGGCCCTTCAACCCGCCAAAGCACAACCCACCCCCATTCGTTTACCCCTTCATATTTTTGGATTGTGGGAGGAAACCCACACAGACACAGGGAGAATATGCAAACTCCACACAGAGAGTTGCCTGAAGCAGGAATTGAACTCAGGTCTACTAGTAAAAACAATGACTGCAGATGCTGGAAACCAAATTCTGGATTAGTGGTGCTGGAAGAGCACAGCAGTTCAGGCAGCATCCAAGTAACTTCGAAATCGACGTTTCAGGCAAAAGCCCTTCATCAGGAATAAAGGCAGTGAGCCTGAAGCGTGGAGAGATAAGCCAGAGGAGGGTGGGGGTGGGGAGAAAGTAGAATAGAGTACAACGGGTGAGTGGGGGAGGGGATGAAAGTGATAGGTCAAGGAGGAGAGGGTGGAGTGGATAGGTGGAAAAGAAGATAGGCAGGTAGGACAAGTCCGGACAAGTTATGGGAACAGTTACTGAGCTGGAAGTTTGGAACTAGGGTGATATGGGGGAAGGGGAAATGAGGAAACTGTTGAAGTCCACATTGATGCCCTGGGGTTGAAGTGTTCCGAGGCGGAAGATGAGGCATTCTTCCTCCAGGCGTCTGGTGGTGAGGGAGCAGCAGTGAAGGAGGCCCAGGACCTCCATGTCCTCGGCAGAGTGGGAGGGGGAGTTGAAATGTTGGGCCATGGGGCGGTGTGGTTGATTGGTGCGGGTGTCCCGGAGATGTTCCCTAAAGCGCTCTGCTAGGAGGCGCCCAGTCTCCCCAATGTAGAGGAGACCGCATCGGGAGCAACAGATACAATAAGTGATATTAGTGAATGTGCAAGTAAAACTTTGATGGATGTGGAAGACTCCTTTAGGGCCTTGGATAGAGGTGAGGGAGGCGGTATGGGTGCAGGTTTTACAGTTCCTGCGGTGGCAGGGGAAAGTGCCAGGATTGGACGGTGGGTTGTTTGGGGGCGTGGACCTGACCAGGTGGTCGGAGGGAACGGTCTTTGCGGAAGGCGGAAAGGGGTGGGGAGGGAAATATATCCCTGTTAGTGGGGTCTGTTTGGAGGTGGCGGAAATGTCGGCGGATGATTTGGTTTATGCGAAGGTTGGTAGGGTGGAAGGTGAGCACCAGGGGCGTTCTGTCCTTGTTACGGTTGGAAGGGTGGGGTCTGAGGGCGGAGGTGCGGGATGTAGACAAGATGCGTTGGAGGGCATCTTTAACCACGTGGGAAGGGAAATTGCGGTCTCTAAAGAAGGAGGCCATCTGGTGTGTTCTGTGGTGAAATTGGTCCTCTTGGGAGCAGATCCGGTGGAGGCGGAGGAATTGGGAATACGGGATGGCATTTTTGCAAGAGGTAGGGTGGGAAGAGGTGTAATCCAGGTAGCTGTGGGAGTCGGTGGGTTGGTAAAAAATGTCAGTGTCAAGTCGGTCATCATTAATGGAGATGGAGAGGTCCAGGAAGGGGAGGGAGGTGTCAGAGATGGTCCAGGTAAATTTAAGGTCAGGGTGGAATGTGTTGGTGAAGTTGATGAATTGCTCAACCTCCTCGCGGGAGCATGAGGTGGCGCCAATGCAGTCATCAATGTAGCGGAGGAAGAGGTGGGGAGTGGTGCCGGTGTAATTACGGAAGATCGACTGTTCTACGTAGCCAACAAAGAGACAGGCATAGCTGGGGCCCATACGTGTGCTCATGGCTACCCCTTTGGTCTGGAGGAAGTGGGAGGATTTAAAGGACATCTGGAGAGTAAAAAATGGAGGGCTTGGAGGCCCTGGTCATGGCGGATGGAGGTGTAGAGGGATTGGATATCCATGGTGAAGATGAGGCGTTGGGGCCAGGGAAACGGAAGTCTTGGAGGAGGTGGAGGGCGTGGGTGGTGTCTTGAACGTATGTGGGGAGTTCCTGGACTAGGGGGGATAGGACAGTGTCGAGGTAGGTAGAGATGAGTTCAGTGGGGCAGGAGCATCCTGAGACAATGGGTCGGCCAGGGTGGTCAGGCTTGTGGATCTTGGGAAGGAGGTAGAACCGGGCAGTGCGGGGTTCCTGGACTATGAGGTTGGAAGCTGTAGGTGGGAGATCTCCTGAGGTGATGAGGTTCTGTATGGTCTGGGAGATGATGGTTTGGTGATGGGGGGTGGGGTCATGGTCGAGGGGGCAGTAGGAAGAGGTGTCCTCGAGATGACGTTTGGCTTCAGCGGTGTAGAGGTCAGTGCGGCAGACTACCACTGCGCCCCCTTTATCCGCTGGCTTGATGGTGAGGTTGGGATTGGAGCAGAGGGATTGGAGGGCTGTGCGTTGTGAGGGTGAGAGGTTGGAGTAGGGAGGGAGGTAGACAGGTTGAGGCAGTTAATGTCCCGGTGGCAGTTGGAAATGAAGAGGTCGAGGGCAGGTAATAGGCCAGCGCGGGGTGTCCAGGTGGATGCAGTGTGTTGGAGGTGGGCAAAGGGGTCCTCAGAAGGTGGGTGGGAGTCCTGATTGTGAAAGTAAGCTCAGAGACGGAGGCGACGGAAGAATTGTTCGACATCACGCGTATATTAAATTCATTGATGCGTGGACAGAGGGGGATGAAGGTGAGTCCTTTGCTGAGGACTGATCCTTCGTCCTCAGTGAGGGGGAGGTCTGGGGGGATGGTGAAAACTCGGCAGGGCTGGCAGCTGGGATCTGGTGTGGGTGTAGATCTGGGAGTGGGGGCGGAACCTGTAACTGGAGTGGGTGTGATGGTGGGGCGAATGGGGGTGGAGTCATGAGCAGGGGTAGTGTTCCCCTTGGGGTTCTGGGGGGTGGGGATAGTGACAGTGGGGTCTGTGGGGGGCATGTCAGCAGAATGCAGGTGAGTGGCGCTGGTGGGGGCGGAAGTGGTGGTGACCACGGCAGTAGGGGTGGCGGAAGTCACTGAGCATGTGGCATCAGCGATGATGTGAAGGGCAGAAGTGATGTCAGGTGTGATGCATGAGGAATTGTGAGGGGTGGAAGTGGTTGTGGGAGCGGCCATGATGGGGGCGGAAGTGACATCATCAATCAGCATGGGGGTGGTAGCTGCATCAGCCGCATGGCTAATGGTGGAATAGGTTCCAAGGCCAGGGGAATCTTCTGGAATGTTTGAGGAGCGCTGGTTATGGAGGTGGGTGGATAAAAGTTTGTTGTACTTACAGTTTTTGATGTTTGAGATGGAATTGAAATACTGTTTGTTGAGAATATGAATTCTCCTGAGGATGTAATACAGAGTCCTTTGCAATTCTGAGAGAGTGTGGCCCTCAGCTGAGGCAGGGCTGACTGGTGAGAGGTCGCAGTGTTAACCACTGTGCCACCACGCCACCCCATCTTAAGGAGAGAACAAGAATGAACACTTAGACAAATGGCTTTATGTTACCATTGAGTTTTTAAAGTGTAATCAACTGCCCTGATTAGGCACCTTTCTGTTTGCTGCATTTCAGGAGTGTCAATCCAATAACATTGTTGTGACAAGAGAAAGGAATTTTGTGCAAAACCCCAATAATGGAAAAGAATGCTAAACAGCTGTAAAAATACTGAAGTAAAACCTCCAATCTGGATAATTCTTTCTGCATTTACAAGTCATGAAGTCTATTACATTTATAAAAATTGGCAGTAGTGTCCTGGCTGAAAAATCTCTATTGCAGACAAAGAACTTAACAAAGGTAAAAAAAAACTACATTTTAATTTAAAATCTAGAGCACAGTATCAAAAAAGCCAAATGGGTTTTCTTGCACTTCACCATCTGCCACAATGATTATAAATGTAAATCCTTTTAGTTACTGTGAGGAATTTCAATTACAATACGAAGCAAGTGTAAAGTCCAAGAACATTTTATCAGGGTACCACTATGAACAGAGACATATCTGAATCTATACTTGCTTTGTACCAGACAAGTGCTTTATTTACCCTGGATACGTTAGGGAAGCCAAAATAGAATTTATGTAGTGGCTGCTTGACAGACAGAGAACACCCTGATTACAATGACAACTGATGCTTCTTATTGTTCAGCAATCATATCGACATGAGAAACCTGACAGAGTACTGTGCTTGAGTTGGTTGAAGAAAGTTGTCTGAAGCCAATTGTCAAGGACCTTGTGCAATTATTGCAAGTCACTGTCCATCGTACTGGGGCTAATCAAATAACATCATGGATGTCACTCACACTAATCTTCAAAGCATCATAGAAATTTGTTATGCCAGTTTTGATTGTATTCTGAGTGCCTGTCATATCAATTCAGTTTTAAAGTTGAATTTTCATGACAATGTTGACCGGAACAACTGTTTCTCCATAATGCTTGTCGAGCAACTATTTCGCTGTGTGAGGCAATTGTCCTCAACTTTTCCTTGCAGTGGATATTTTAGCAAATACTGACAGAGTCCTGGTGACACTTGTCCAATCTGCCAAAGGAGAAGATCTGACATCCTAAAGAAGAGCATGCTAACTTTGCAGGTAGTATTTTCTGCTGACAGGAATAAATTTTTAATCTATCAAAACAATTGGAAGATCATAAAGGAAAGAATGCTTATGGTGTGAAGTATGTCCAGCTAGTCAAAAATCTGATACTACAATTTCTGGGAAACCCTCATGGTTTCCATTCAGCTTTGTGAACCCAAATTGAAAATTCATACTGTGAGGTGTTGTTGTTTCCATGGCTAATGTGCTCATCTGCTGTTTTTCATTGATGTCCTCAACACTAGTGAACAAATATCTGTTTGCAGCCTGTTATAATGATGCAATGAGTGTGTTGTTCCTGTTACAAACTTGCAAATAATTAATGAAAGTTATGGTATTATTGCAGGATTACAACAGTGCATTTTGAATTATTTATCGATGGGATTATTTCACTAAGGAAATGCACTAAATAGATTTGACATTACTCAAAATGTATTTTGTACTTGCCAGCCTAATGGAAATTGCAATTACCAGCATTTATATTTTAATCATAAGCTAATGTTATATAAAGCCCTTGAAATATCTCAATCCAAATTATCGGGCATCCAATTTTTTAGCCTTCATGTGAACTAATGTTGCCATCTTATTCCAGATAAAATGCTTGTTTGAATTTTGTACCGAGGTGCAGGATCAGAGGGTGAATGTAAACACAGTCAGTAGTCCTTGGCAACAGAATTTCACTGAAGATGAGATAGCATCTAACAATATGTGAATAGCATTGCAAAACATTGCAAGTAACTCACTAAAACTATCCAGGGATTAACATGAAGTCATTTGTCATCATGTGACCTGAGCTGGCAGCAAAGTGCAGTGTAGGCACAGCTCTATTATTTACATTTGAAATACTTTTCCAGGTTCCCACAGCAATCCTGCCAGGACTGAGACTTTCCCTTGCATGGTGGGCTTGTAGAGTGCCTCTGAGGCTTTGGAAAACCTCACACCCTGTTATGTGCATTTAAGGACCGAGTCTCAGAAACAAATATGCCGATAACAAGGTTTTATTGAACTTGCTGATTGCTTCTTCATGCAGAGCATCAACTATGTGCTAGTGCCCATTTCAGCACCAAGAGGCCAAGTTATTACTCTCACAAGGGTACGACTTAATCCCTGTGCAGGTACTTTGCAATGTTAATCAGCATATCATTCATTTCAATATCAGGTATCCATGGAGAAGTCATGACCACGACATCTTGCGGTCATTAACATTCAAGATATGTTCCAGTGAGATAGTGAGCTGTATGGATGAGTGCTGAAGGATTTTAGCTCCACATCTGATGACAGCTGTTACTTGGAAATCAGCTGAAGAACTCTATGTTGAATTCCATGGCCCCACGCAGAAACCAGCGCACTGGTGAAATTTAGAAATGGCCGTGGTGGTGTTGCCATTGGCTCGCTGTTGAACGGTCATTAAATTCAACCATTTAAGTCAAGATTTGTAAACTTAACTATTCTTCTCCATGTGTTGGTTGACTTGGTAATGGAGTGGGCAGGTGAACTCCTGATCTGTTACTCTCTCTGACCAATTTATTCAGGGTCAGAAACATCCCTCTGGTGATATGATAGACATCATTGCGTTCAATCCTAAAAATAGAAGTCTAACTAACAGCTGCAGGAGCTTGCTTTTGCCCCATTTCTTTTGTAAACGACATTCATAGAGTGGATCTATGTTTTGATTGATGAAATCAGCACAAGATGAAACAAACTGACACCCCTCAAAGGGAGTAAATCTAAAAAGGGACATGGAATCTGGTTGCAGAAAATTGAGGGTAAGGGAGAAATAATGCATGACTAACATCAAGGTAGATACAGGTGAGCAGAGAACTTCAGAATTTTTTAAGTCCGTGCATGATCTGTGTTTGAAATATATGCAGCTATAAGATGCCAATAAATGAGAATTCGCAGCATTTGTGCAAAAGAATAAGGAGTATTATCAAGTGAAACAATCGGCAGGTGATGAGTCCTAATACAAGTCAAGGTTGATCAAATTTTTCAGGAAAGTTTTTTTGTATTTTTTCTTGGTGGCAGCTCTAGGTTTTTTTGTTTCGGGTAAGTCCACAACAACACTGTCACTTGCCAGGATGGGTGCAGCTCCAACAACATTCAAGCAGCTCACTGCCAGCCTAATGAAGTGGCTCGCTTGATTGGCACTTCAGGCAGTATCTTAAACAGATGCATAGAAATGCCACTATATGCTAGTTCCTTTCCAAGCCATGTACCATCCTGAGTCTGTGTTACCATTCCTTCACTGTTGCTGGGCCAGAATCCTGGATCTCCCTTCCTCACAGCAATCTGGATGTCTCCACATCTTATGGTTTGAAGGAGTTCATAAAAGTGGCCCATAATCACCTGAGCAATAGCAAACAGACTGCAGTTATTCCAGAAGGTTTCTCATCACTACCTAATCAATGATAACTAATCCCCATATCCCATGAATGAATGAAAACAAAATAGAAGGTGTGAAGTCTGTAAATTGTTTATATCTTGGAGGCCCCATTGATTCTTAGATTTGGAACTTTCTGGAGATTTGTAGCCACCTGAGCCTGAGCAACCATCTTAGAAGACTGTTGGTGTTTTTAGCAAGATGGCAATTTCAGAAAATTCTATATTGAATGAAGTCCATATTTGATGTTATGAATATGACATGCCTTTATATGGTATCATGTTTTTGCTATGCTTTAGATCAATGGATAGATCCAGCTTTGAAAAAAAACTCTTGCTTTTGAACTTTTCAAAAGTCTTCGCACTTCATTTTGTCCATTGATTGACAAGAACAAACCAAACTTGAAATAGAACACCATTCTGTTCTGTATGTTCTAGGTATTTAGAATTGGACATGACAGCAGTAGCCATTCTGAATGCTTGGATTTTTTTCTAAGTTTTTTTTCTCTGCAACACCAGTGTAGGAGGTGGGCTATTGATCAAAAGATTATTGAAATAAAGAAACTGTCAGAACAAACTATGACCTTGAAGTAGTTTCTTATATGTTTACAAACGGAATCAAACTTTTTTTTTGCACTGTGTAGTTTTTCTCTTTCTCATTTGACTGGTTATTGGCAAGATAGTCAAAACTGGGAGAGGTGGTGATTAACATGCCAATATCACCACTGAGACAACGTGATCTATTACATGCCAATCAAATCTGAAGATGAGTTTCTTGCCTATTGAAGATTTTAACACTGGCATCTTGGTTCTCAAGAAGTTTCTGGCCAATCAGAGGCTGAAAGCTCCTAGATCCTAAAGACCATTGGTTGAGAAACAGACCTCATGGATCAAGTCAGTCATCTTGAAGGCAAGGTAATGGAGCTGGCTTTCAGAAGCTATCCCTTGCTCTTCATCCTCAAATGCCTCATACTGAGGAAATTAGAGTCCCCCCTTAGCTGGTTACCCAGCCAGGAAACTAGCCACTTTTCTCATCAAATGGCAAAGCAGGCGATTATGGAAGCTGCATGTAAACGATAGTAAATAGGCTTTAAATGGTGGCAGGTGGACTTTCTCCCTCAGAATGTACTTGGTGAGATGGTGAGAAGTAGATGAGTATCCCTCCGCAGTCAACTCACTCAATTACTTGTCTTAACTTGTCTCGCCATGGTCAGAGAGGAGAAAAGTCCTCCCAGTGTGTTCAGACATCGGGTCTTAAAGGAATTTTAATATTTAATTTGCTCCAATGAATTTTAAATAATCCCCATTGTAATCAAATTGCTTCTAATTGTTTATTTTATGTACGCCCTGAGTGAGCAGATACAGGGAGACATGGAGGTAGAATGGGAGTGGCATGGGAGATCTGAGGGGCAGTGCGGACATGGCTGACATCGGTTTCTAAGAGGGTTTGGACCGGTCTGAGGTTGTGTAGAAGCTGAGGGGCTGAGCAGTGAGGTTTGGGGGGGCTTATAAAAAATGTTGAAAACTGGCATATTGTGTTGAAAATCTGAGACACAGCTTCTCACTGCACCAGCCATTACAGTTCTAAGATACATTGTGGACCCAACCCCTATTTAATAAGGCAAACATTACAGGCAAAATTACACATGGGTCAGTTGTTCAATTCAGAAGGTGCACAAATCAGAGTTTCTGAGTCAACAAGGAAATTTGACTCAAAGTCTCTTGCTTTCTGTTCTTGGGAGGGTATGCCATCCTCTGTGGGACACCTTTACAAATGCCAGCTTTCTTTGCAAAGGCAATCCACCTTGGGAATTGCACTCTGATTATGGTATTCCAAAATGATGGGAAGATATTTCCAAATTAAACTTTCAGAAGTTGCATAACACTTACAATAGGGTTAGGGTTAAGGTTATTATTGTAATATATTTTTGATGGATATATTGTTTGACAAGGAGGATATCCAGCCTAACTGTCTCTTAATACAGATTTTATTTTAGGTTAATTTGTTACCTGAAGGATACTAGTTCAGAAGAAATCTTTTACACCTTCATCACCACATGTCAGCATCACTCCTATCATGAGTTTCTTTGTGGTTTAGCAGAGTAAGATTTTTCTCCTATTCCCTATGTTTTTATTATACATAAATGCCAAATTATTGTGTGTGATTTAAACCTTTATGCAAGGGGTTTGAGTTGAAACTGTCAAAAGAGCTGATCCACTCCAACCCATGTGGAGAAAATATTCCCTCGGTGCAAAGGAGAAATAAAAGAGATGAGATTGCAGTCACGTCAAAGTAATGTAAAGGGTTGGTAAACTCAAATGTAAAAAATAATGACTGAAGGTAAAAATCAAAGCACAAAAATAAAATAAACTGGAGGAACTGTAAGCAGAAAATCAGATGTAATTAGAATAACTAAAATAGGACCATAAACAGGACAGGTTTGACAACTAAGCATTGTGGAAATAACACAAGGATATAGAAGGAGAAGGGCTAGGGCAGGGATATCTGTACAAATTTGAAATAACATAATGATAAGTGAAAAAGGGATGCGACTAATGGTTAGGAATAGAGTTGAAATGGACTGATATAAAAGATTAAAAAGTTATTGATCATGCTGATAGGAGTGATATACAGACTGTCCCATTGTGGAAAGAGAGATGGAGGAAGAAATAACGTAAGCAATAGTGAGATGAGCAAAACACTTGGAATAATAGTTTATTTTAATCTAACTACTTCTAATAAAACAGCAAGAAGAGGGTGTAGTACATCAGTGAGTCCAGTTTTGTGTGCCAGCCGTTATAGTTCCTCCAACAAGAAATAGAGCACTATTAGATCTGAGAATGAGAATTAGGCCTGAACACATAAGAGATGGGCTGGGGAACATCTGGGCAAAAGGGATCACAATATAATAAGGTTTAAGATAAAGGTTTTAAAAAGACATAATTAAACATGAACCAAGTTATAAATTGGAAATAGTTAATATTAAGAAAATGAGAATGGAACTGCAGAAAATAAAATGGAAAACTGTATTTGTAAAGAAATAGAAAAATAATGGGAAACATTTGAAAAATTATCAACTGCACTTGGAAGAAATTAAGCCTTCTAAAAATCAAGGACAATCTCGTCACAATGCATCATGAGCAGATAAAGAAGTAAAAGGCAAAATTGAATTGGAAGAAAGAATAATTCACTAAATACTTGGAAAACAAAGAGAATAATCATGAAAAAATTTGGAAAAAAATTAGAAATGCACGATCCAGACAAGGGGACATAAATATAAAGTATTTACTAATATCCAATTGGGAATTCAGGAGAGATTTTCCCCAAGTAGTGAGTCCTGAGAATGTTGAACTCATAACCACATGAAATAGTTGGGATGAATAACACAGAATCATTGAAGAGAAAGCTAAATAAGCACAGAATAGAGACAGAATAGAAAGATATATCAATAGTAATGGATAAAAAGGGTGGGACAAGGCTTGTGTCAAATACAGGTATGCAATTATATGGCCACCCATTTTTCTCTTCTTTTCCTCTTTCCTCCAATTTCCTTTTGAAATTTAAATTGATTCTGTGTCTGTCACAATTTCAGGAAGAGAGGGGTTAAGTTCCAGATCTTAATCAATGTTTGTATAAACAATTGATTCAACTAACAAAATGAATCCAAAGTAAAATGAAGGAAAATGAAGTTAAACCTTGGACATGTGATTATCAATTGCTCCATCTTCAGTAAGGTTTGAATTGTTGTATGTAGGTTCAGCAGGTTTTTTTTTCTGTTTATGAAGCTCATCAAAAATTTCAGTTTTAGGTACAATACACTTTTTAACCATGGCTTTGTCAAGTAATAAACTTAACTGTTTGTATTATTCAACCAGCTCTGCTTTTTTACTTTGATCTTATGTGGAAACTAGATGCAACATCCAAAAGACTTGAATCTCAGAGGCACTGCAAACAATCATCTTATTGTTTTGAATTCACCTCACGATGACATATTCTATTGGCACACGGCTTCTGATTTTTCTCCCAAGATTAAAGATAGCAAAATTTTGCCATAAATTAGAACCAACCAATTCACTGGCATTCATGTGCCATTTCTCTCCACACAGTGAGCTTCAACAGGAAAATAGCACTTAGCTTTGAGTGTTAAGTATTTTCTCATTTTCAATTAAAATTAACCACAGTTAAAAAATATCCAGCATTAAGTATATAAAACATGAACAAAGTATTGCAGATGATGCAAATCTGGGACATAAACAGGAATTTCTAAAAGGCAGACCAGAGACCTTCTCTGCAGAGAGTAAGTGGTTTTGACCTTTGCACTAAGGCATCAATTGATATGATAGAGAAAAAGGCATTCAAGCTAGAGTCCAGTACAACTTAATCTTAATGCACATGTCTTTAACTTATTACTTTATGTTGCTACGTGCCACACTGTAAGCATCATGACTTGAACTTTAATATTAGCCGTGTGTGTTGAACTAGCTAGGTTGGATCTGACAAATCACAGTCTTCTCTGAACTCAGTGTCCCCTTTTTGCGATGGTGCCTCTTGAGTTGTCACTCCCTATGTCCCTTATTTGATGTTTCTTCCAACCTTCCAGACTGTTAGATGACATATTCCTGCCTCAGACCCTCATTACCTTGAGCTTCCAAGGGTCATGTAAACTGCAGGCATCTGTTTCCATTGTTTCTCTTATCAGTTTATTTTAATGCTTTTTGTAACCACAGACATCAAGATGGGCCTTAGCAACAGGCATCTGCCCTGTCAGAAATCTGGTTTTACTTCCTTTCACAGTAAGCTATACATAAAGTTAGCATAATTTCCCATCATGTATGTTCGGCTTCAACTCTATTAGCCACAGGGTCACAGTGTCAATGCTTCAGTTTCTGATCTGCATTAGTTGTGATGATGCGTTATTAGTCTTTTCCTTTTAGCACAGATGCTGCCGGACATTTTGAGCATTTTGAACACTTTCACCAACCTTTCAATGTTATCCCACAGTCGTACATTTTCTTTGGAAATTCAAGCTGATTCTTTTCCTCTGCATTAGTTTCAAACTGATCAATTGTTTTCAATTTTGTTCCTCTGACAAATTAGGTTAAAAATGGATTTTGTGTGGTTTGCTGGGTGACAGGGATGGAAGAAATGGGACTTGGAAGGGAATGCCACTGAAGAATTTCCAGGAATAGTGCAGATTGGAATTGAAAAGGCCATGCAATTTTCATGCATCCACTTCCTCTGCCTCATTGTAGTGTTGGCCCGAAGCAGTCATAGCAATGTGCCGTCTTCCACTGAGGTGCCTTTGGGCTCCACACACAGCAGAGGGACTGGCCAACAGCCCGTAAGAGGGGGCTTCACTGGACTGGTGCAGCTGTTAGGTAGCACTTCTTTGAGACAGCCAGGAAACGTGTTGAATCTGGAATGTGGCTGCTTTCCAGAGTCAGGCATTCCATGCACCTCATGGACTGCCTGGCACAAAAAAAGAAGATGGTACTGTTAACAAAGCAAAAACTTGCAGGTTGAGTCCGAGGTCTTCAGGCACCCCTTGCAGATATATAATGCAACAGTTGCAACAATGAGGCATGATGTGGCCACTGATGTCCAAACCTGGGACCCCCTTGAAATCCAGTGTTTAGCACTGTACCAAACCTCTGGTTTCTAGACCCTGATCATCCCTTATATAAACCCAGTGTTCATTCAGTTCTTTAAACCGAAGAGCTCAAAGGAAACATAGAAGCACATTTTAAAAATTCTCTTTAGCTGCTTTTGAAGGTGGAAACTATTTCATGAGCAGTGAAGATTGAGTGTTTATCAATGATGCAGTGTGGAAGTATTTGCAATGGTATCAGAATCCATCAGGCATAGCTTTCATGCAGCAGATCTAGCCATTTTTAAAAACACATGACAGTGAATCAAAACTACACTTCTGTCTAAGATCAAACCATAAACTGACCACTTAAGAACAGTACTCCAGATGCATCAATAGTATATCAGTCATGGGCTGCAAAATTTAACACTGCCGAACTGTTGCATTAAATGCAGAGCCAATGAAATTAGCTTTTTGATTCATTATAACAAGAGGATAAAAATAAAAACTTCATTTTTGAAGTTAGGTTGGTTGGGGGGGCTGGGGGAGGGGGGGGGGGGGTGTGGTTGGAAGGGGAGGCATATGGTGGGGTAAGGGGTGAAGAAAAACGTTCCAAACTTTGTAAGTTTGCGGGATAGATGAACACTGATGATAGTCAAATTGACAGCTTGTTTTATATCTCTCTCGATTTTTATTTCCATTGAAGTCGATTAAAGTAAAAACCAGGAGAGAAGTAACATGGGTTATTGATTCACTATCATCTGTTTTACACTAAAGTCAAAATTTTCTCTACAGTATTTATTACACCCAATTCTTTTGTCTAATTTGGTCTGCAGTCTGAGGGAAATTTCACCTGGTAAAATTAAATACAATTTGAATTGTTACTTCTTGCCAAGATTTATTGACGTGTGATTTTACTCTCTCTCTCTCTCTGTATTAGCCTTTTGGACCTTAAATCTGTTTCCACTTATACAAATTTGTGACTTTGGGAACAAAAGGATTGTAAGCTGACAACAGTTGTTCCAGAAAGCCTGAAATCTCCACAGTATTGTGACAGCAGTCAACTTATTCTTGTACCAAAACAGGCATGAGGTGAAATTCAGCAACAAAGTAACTTCACTTTGAAAGGAAAAAAAAATCTCATGAATATTGTTATAAAGTTTCCGGTGCCCTCTTTCCTGGCTGAGGGGAGCAAAGAATGACCTGCTTCTATTATTCTGTTCATGCTACTCTAACAAGCTTTGCAGTATAAGAGTAGATTACCTACAGTGTGGAAACAGGCCCTTGAACCCAACAAGTCCACACCGACCCGCCGAAGTGCAACCCACCCAGACCCATTCCCCTACATTTACCCCTTCACCTAACACCACGGGCAATTTAGCATGGCCAATTCACCTGACCTGCACATTTTTGGACTGTGGGAGGAAACTGGAGAACCCGGAGGAAACCCACGCAGACACGGGTTTACACCCATGTGCAAACGCCACACAGACAGTTGCCTGAGACAGGAACTGATGTATCTCAACTAATAACTTCCTCTTTCCCTCTCTGGCATGATGTCTCTGTTCTTGACGATTCCAAAGGAATATATTTATGTTATTGCTTAAAAAGCAATGGTGTAACTCGAGGCAAAGGGTATTTTGATCAATTTTTCACATCATCAGACTCAGTGCTTGTGATAAATTGCACTGTAGCACAATTTTGCAATAAATAATATGATACGTGAGTAGCACATTTGAAAGTTATTTTCATTGAATTTAAATAGTTTGCAACCTTCTCAAAATTAAATTTGTGTCAGCTACTCCTAATGCAATACTTGTTTTCCAGCTGGAATACAGCTATCAAAGGAAATCAGTTATCAAATTTCCGCATTGTTGGTATATTCTTGATGAAAAGAGCAATGTGATGTATTTATGTTTGCTAACCGACTGTGAAGGGATAGGTGCCAGAGGTTAATGCTGGGGCAATGTTAGTGAAGAATACAATAGTCGACAGCACAACTTCCAGAAAGTAAATCAACTAATTCCTTGTGTGTTGTAAATAAAACATGAGATCTGTCAATGAGTAAAGAATTGCTTAGGTTAAAGTTGTGTTAAAGATGCTTTGATGTGTTTTTTTCTTACTTAGCTTGCGTTGTATCATTGCTGGCTGTAATTACTATTTTTGACTAGCACATCCTGCGATGCTTAGTTCAGTAGAATGCTGCAGCACATCTGCCATAATTAAACTGAAGGTTTCAAGATCGTTGTCACAGTCCAGTAAATCTGTTCTTCTATGATGTTCCTTCTGTCGCTGTCCTTAGTTGCCTCCCTGCCAATAGCTTCTGCTAATTGGTGATAGCAGAAATAAGAAACTTGAGCTGAATGCGGAACATCATTCACAAGGTAGGATTTTAAGTGCTCTGGAAGCAACACTGCAGTGCTCAGAGGAAAGATTCAAAAAGGAAATAAATCAATAGAATTGATCTAGGTCTTTAACTCAAAGACATTTGGTTGGTCTTTTGCATTAAAGCAGCAGGTTGCTTACAGGACACTGACAACATATATTTACGAGGATTGGTGAAATTAAAATACAATAAATCAGAACTGAAAGGCACAAGACTGAAAATCAGTGGACAAATTCAGTTTATCTTCAGGGTCCGGTGGACCACACAAAAAACAGATATTACTTTGATGTTCATATTGCAGAGTAATTTTGCACTGCAGTGAAGTGACAACAAGAAGAACTTATAATTATAATAGTGGTCTATAAATGGAATGAAATATCACAAAGTACTTCACAGGAGCATTAAAAAGAATGCATTCCTTGCGTTAGATTAAGAGATATTAGGTTAGATGAAAATGAATTAGTTATGTTGGGGGGAGGGATTACCAGAGTTTGAGCCCTGGCTAGCTGATAACATAGCCACCAAAGGTAGAGCAATGAAAATGCAAAATGCATAAGAGGCCAGAATTAGAGGGTTGTAGAGATAAGGTTTAATGAATATGCAATAAACCTCTGGGGTATGCTCTGATACAGTGATGAATTCAGTATTTATGCGATAGAGCTGGACTAGGAGGTTGTAACCCAGCAACTTGAAGCACAGTTACATGCAGAAGAACCTCCTGTATATAGTGTTAATAAATACTCTTTGAATAAACCCCTTGGGGACTATCATTAACTTCTTTGAACAAATGAACTCATACAAAAACAAAAAGTGTAGATAACAGAGAGGTTGTACCTCAGGCAGAAGGCTTTCAAGTTAAAAATCCACTTGTTCTCCCAGTTCAGCATTTCTTTGGTTTGGTTTGGTTTTTAGCAATAGTGTGAAAAGATAGGCTGCTGGACACAAAGAAGCAGGTCTAGGATGGAACTCTCTCTCTCTGAGTCCTCTCCTGCAACACCATGTGTTTGATTTTACCGTTTGTGTTAAGGAGTGTTTATGGGGATTGTTGCAAGTCTTTGTAACAGCAATGTTAAGTTAGGATGATCTGTTGGGTTTTCAGAGAAGTTAAAATATTCAGTATTCTGTTTTCTATTGTTTGTGTTTCATTCGGTAATCTTGTAAATAAATTCTATTTTGTTTAAAACTGAATGGATTGAACAGCTGATTCTGTCCTGGAATACCCACTTTACACCAGCTTCAAACAACTAGCAAAGTGAGGGTCTGGGCTACCTTCTTGAAATGTTGAGGTCTGGCCTGGTCCATAACAAAATGAGGATCTGTGCCACAGAAATGTGCAATGACACATGACTAGTTTAGAGCCACATAATTAGATCATAAGATGGTCAGATATTGGGACAGAAATAGACCTTCTAACCCATTAAGTCTGCTCTGCACTTTGATCATGGCTGATATGTTTCTCAACCTCATTCTCCTGCATTCTCCCCATAACCTTTATCTTTGATCCACTTACTAATCAATAACCTAACTCTATCTTAAATATGCTCAATGACTTGGCATCAACAGCCTTCTGCAACAACGAGAGTCATAGATTCACCACCTTTTGGCTGAAAAAATTCCTTCCCACCTCAGTTCTAAAGGGTTGTCTCTTCACACTGAGTTTGACCTTGGGTGCTTGTCTCTCCAACTAGTGGAAACATCTTCTCAATGCCCACTTTCTCCAGAAGTCTCAGTATTCTATAAGTTTCAATGCTTCTAAATTCCATCGAGTGCAGACCTAAAGTTCTCAACCTCACCTCATACCGAGAATCATTCTTATAAATCTCTTCTAGACCTCCTCCAAGGCCCGCACATCCATCCTTTTATATGGAGCTAAAAACTGCTCACAATATTCCAAATGTGGTCTGACCAGAACCTTATACAGCCTCAGCAGTACTCTCTGCTCTTGCATTTAGATCTCCTGAAATGAATGCCAACATTGCATTTGCCTTCTTAACTGCTAACTGAACCTGCATATTAGTCTTAAAAGAATCCGCAACTAGGACTCCCAATCCCTTGTGCCTCAGATGTTTGCAGCCTTTCATCAGTTAGAAAATAGTCTATACTTCCATTCCTCCTTCCAAAGTGCATAACCTCACAGTTTCCCACATTGTATTCCATCTGCCACTTTTTTGCCTACTTGCCTAGGAGGTCCAAGTCCTTCTACAGCCTCCCTGCTTCTTCAACACCACTTGTCCCTTCATCTATCTTTGTGTCATTTGCAAATGTAGCAGCAATTCCCTCAGTTCCTTCATCCAGATCATTAATGTATAATGTGTATAGCTGTGGTACCAACACTGACTCCTGTGGAACTCCATTAGACACTAACTGCCAGCCTGAAAAAGACACCTTTATCTCAACTCTCTGCTTTCTGCGATTGGCCAATCCATGATTCCTGCTAGCCCCTTGCCCCCAACACCATGAGCTTTTATTTGATTTAGCAGCCACCTGAGTGACACCTTGTTAACGGTCTTCTGAAAACCCGAATGGATCTTGTCCACTGGCTCTCCTTTGTCTAACTTGTTCACTACCTCCTCACAGAATTCTAACAGCTATGTCAGACATTACCTCCCTTGATGAAGCCATGCTGACTCATCTTATTTTAGCATGCACTTCCAAATACTCCGCAATCTCATCCTTTAAAATGGATTCGAAAATCTTACCAACAGCCAAGGTCAGAATAACTGGCCTATAGTTTCCTGTCTTCTGCCTCCCTCCATTCTTAAACAGGGGGGTTACATTAGCCATCTTCTCGTCCTCTGGGGCCCTCTCTGACTGCAGGGATTCCAGAAAGTTTCCCACCAATGCCTCCACAATCCTTTCAAGTATCTTCTTCAGAATTCTGGCGCAGGTGACTTATCCACCTTCAGACCTTTCAGCTTCCCCTAGCACTTTTTCCTTAGTGATGGCCACCTCACTCACCTCTTTCCTGAAGTTCTGATATACTGCTGGTGCCTTCCACAGTGAAGACTAATGCAAAGTACCTAGTCAGTGCCTCAGCCAATTCTTTGTTCCCCATTATCACTTCTCCAGCCTCATTTTCCAGCCATGAAATGTCCACTCTTGCCTCTCTCTTACATTTTATATATCTAAAAAACCAACTCTTGCAACCTTCTTTACATTATTAGCTTGCTTAGTCACATATTTCATTTTTTCCCCTTTTATTTCTTTTTGGATTGTCATCTACTGGTTTTTAAAAGATTCCCAATCCTCTGAATTCCCAGTAAGCTTCGTCACATTGCATGCTTTTTCCTTTGTTTTTATAGAGTCATAGAGATGTACAGCACGGAAAAAGACTCTTTGGTTCAATTGGTCCATACCAACCAGATATCTGAACCTGACCTAGTCCCATTTGGCCCATATCCCTTTAAACCCTTCCTATTCATATACCCATCCAGATGTCTTTTAAATGCTGTAATTGTATCAACCTCCACCAGTTCCTCTGGCAGCTCATTCCATACACGCACCACCCTCTGTGTGAAAACATTGTCCCTTAGGTCCCTTTTACATCTTGCCCCTCTCACCTAAACCTATGCCCTCTAGTTCTGAACACCCCTACCTCATGTAAAATACCTTGTCTATTTACCCTATCCATGTCCCTTATGATTTTATAAACCTCTATAAGTTTACCCCTCAGCCTCTGACACTCCAGGGAAAACAGCCCCAGCCTATTCAGCCTCTCCCTGTAGCTCTTTCCTATCAAGTTTCACACTAAGCCTACCTGGGCAAGTACATGGGAAGCAGATAGCAATTATATCATCAGTTGATTAAAACTCATTGTATTAATTACAGCAAATGAAAACGGATTATGATGCTCAATGAAGGTATAAGGATTGTGTGGAAGCAATTGAAAGATCTTTCAAAAGTGGATAATAATCATGCTGATGAAGCGAACTGATTAACTGCTGTCAGGACAATCGATTCCTTGTATGTCCCTTGCAGATCAGATTCCAACCATGCATCCTGGTAATAGTGAAGGAAATAATCAACAAACCTTTACAGCTAAAGTCAGGCTTATACTGAATTTTTGTACAATGGGTGAAATAAGGTTGCTGGACTATGGTGATATCACTGGTAGGCTTTTACTTGATGATACATCTGCTGCTCTCAGGAACAAGCCTCTGTTGTATTCTCACTTGCTGGGAAAGCTGAAAATCTGTCTTCCATCTTTCATTAAAAGAAGGAAGAGAGCCTCTTTTATTCATGTAGCTGGGGGATGCAGTTATAGTTTGTGATGCAAGTTACCAATCCACTCAATGGCTTCAGCTAATGCAATGTGAATAATTGTGATAGGCACTAGGAATCAATTTCTCAGACTAGACATCCAGTATGTTGCCCGTGGTTTGACATAGATGCCCACAGTTAGGTGTGTTCACTGCTTTGAAGGTGATTCCAATACTTTGGAGATTGTCTCTCCCTCACCTTTGCACTGACCAGTTGCCAACCTTCAGCTCCAAGTTATAGTCCAACAGGTTCATTAGAAATCACAGGTTTTCAGAACACTGCTCCTTCCTCAGGCTCCTTCACCTGATGAATAAGCAGCATCAGAGCTACTTACACAGCTTTTCCTTGTACCTTAGCTACGGATGAAGAGGAGCAACATCAGCAGCAACAGATGTTTTCACTTTAGCTACCTGCCACTCCATTGGACAGAAGGGATGAGCAGGTTTTGAGCTAGCAAGAATCTAGATCTTCATCACAGGGTGCAGACTGGCCATGAATGAGCACCAGCACTTCAAATGCTGAGTGTCCCATTGGGTCATTATAGACACTTGTGGACTCCTGGAAGAAGACTTACTGCCAAGTGAATCAGGTAGGCACTCATTGCCAATGGAGATGTGAGCTACTGCAACTGAGTTTCTGCACATCTGGCTTTTTGTAAGGATTTGTAGGTTGTATTTTTAGAATTTCACAACCTACAGCCCACAAGTGTATCTCAGAGGAAACCAATGCTACATTTGCCACAACTGCCATTTAAATACCCCCTTCATGGCTGCTGAGACCAGATGGTTAGGTGTAAAATACATCTGTGATCAATGTTCATTTTAGAAAATTTCAGCTGCCCAGCAACAATCCAGTCGAATGGAGCTCAGATCAAAGTTGGGTGTGTTTTTTTGTTTTCAGATATATGTGTCTCTCAACAACTAAATCTTCCAGGATTTAACGGTGAAAAATGAGCATTTCAACTGATGGTGAGTTCAATAAAGGAGCTCAGCAAAAGCAATTGGCCAGATTCTTGAGTCCAATTGTGAACAGAGTTCCCTGCACTGTTAGGCAAGGAAAACAAGAACAGACTTTCATCACCAACTAGAATTAAATTAATGTTTGGTTGGCACCTTTGTGAAAAAAATGTTCAACTCAAATGATCCTCTATCACTCCAAACCTTCCTTCCACACACTTTCAAAGCTGACCCCATCTATCTTATTAATGTAGAGTCGTATCATTAATGCATTGTTTATTATTGTATATACTTATGATAATTTGTACATTTTGTTCAATGTTTGGGCATTAATGACATTAAATATTAAAGCTGTATGCTGATGGGGCTCGTAGATCTGGAGTAGGTGAAGCGCTAAGTAACATTTGGGAACCTCTGACTTAATGGAAAACACACCACTTGGTGTTCCACAGGGTAACGATACTCCGGTCTCAGCTTTTGGTTTGGACGGAGTCAGCTGATGTTACATTGTAAACACATGTTCACATATACAGTTAAAATGTCTGCCGTAATGTAACTTTCCCTGTCAAACTCGATTAAGTTGTAACCACGTGAGAAATAAGCAGCCTCTTCGGACATCTGATTAATTACAAGACAATATCCTTTGTTGTCACATGCACTCCATTGTAGGGGTACAGTGAAAAGCTGTTACAATGTTTGCCTTCTTATGGCGACATCTTAAATACAATTCATGGAATAAAAGTAGTTGCATCACATTGAGTGGAAAAGTAAGTTAAAAATAGAACAACATTGAAGAGTTGAGATTTCTGTAAAGTAGGGAATGTTAAATAGAAATTACATTGTAGCAGCTCAGCACAGGGCCTCCAGGCATGGCCTGACCGCCCATACCAGACTCCAGCCCAACAGCCGTCCCCACTGCACTCTTAAACTCAGCTGCTCCAAGGTATGTTCCAGTCCTGCCTACCGCCTGTGCCCAGTCTCCACCTGGGATTCGTTGTGTGCATGCTGCTCTGGGACTGCTTCCCAAAGTCCTGCTGCCCCACTCACTGCTTCGGGGCCGTTTCCCCACTCCCTGCTCCAGGGACTGTTTCCTCACTCCCTGCTCCGGGTCTGTTTCCCCACTCCCTGCTCCAGGGACTGTTTCCTCACTCCCTGCTCCGGGGCCGTTTCCCCACGTGCTGCTCTCAGGCTCACAGCCCACACGCTGCTGCTGTAGTCTCATTGCTCGCGGTGTTCGGAGGCTCGGCCCTTGCGGTGTTCTGAGGCTCACTGCTCGCGGTGTTCAGAGACTCGGCCCTCGTGGTGTACAGAGGCTCTCTGTTCATGGAGTTCAGAGGCTCACTGCTCATGGTGTTCAGACGCTCGGCCCTCAGTGTTCAGAGGCTCATTCCTCGCGGTGTTCTGAGGCTCGGCCCTCGTGGTGTTCTGAGGTTCGGCCCTCACAGTATTCAGAGGCTTGGCCCTTGTGGTGTTCAGAAACTCGCTGCTCTTGGTGTTCTGGGCTCAGCCCTCGCGGTGTTCAGAGGCTCGACCCTCACAGTGTTCAGAGGCTCTGCCCTCGCAGTGTGCAGAGGCTCGGCTCTCGCGGTATTCAGATGCTCGAGCTTTGCAGTGTTCAGAGGCCCGGCCCTTGCGGTGTTCAGAGGCCCGATGCTTGTGCTACTGTTAAAGGGTGCGTAGCCCACTTACTGCTCCACGAATTGCTGCTCACAGTGATCTGGGGCTGCCTGCTCTGTGAGCCAGCTGCTGCTGTGCTAGCATTCATCGTCCATTCCATGGGGAGAGGAGAAGTAAAACAAGACAAACAAAAGGAAACAAGATAGAATCCTAAGGATTACGGAACTTTTAATGGCTAGGCATTGATCGTCTCCTGAAAGCAACTAACGTCTTGACTGCAGATAACTTCAGACTTCAGGAATCCTTGAACTGTGACATCGAGGCCTGTAGTTAAGGTTTCGCATTTTAATGTAACAACACTAAAGCTCCATGCAATTTGCAAGGATTGTGTTCCGTCCTAACCTGAATATATCTTGTGCACACACAACCGTCTTGGGAGATGATTCCCCATCTCTTGTCAGGGGGAAGGTTCATTCTATCTTTCAGCTCTTCGAAGAACCTCACTGCCAATGCTGTGTGCTGTACGTTGGACAGTTCGCATGACCACCCTCCCTCGGTCACCTGTCTGACGAGAAAAGTTGCTCAAAGCACTGCTTCTGATAGGATCTGTGCTGTCCTTGGGAATGCTCAACCATTTTAGGGCAACCTAGCGGTCTGCGTGCAGTCAAAAATGTTGAAGAGTTGTTGATGATGGAGGGATCAAAAGGCCTTTCCTCAGGATCACTCTCTGGGGCACAGACCTCCAGGATCTAGCCTCAACAGCCAGGTATAATTCGAAAAGTCATGTGTGGAAGCCTTTTCTGTCAACAACCTGCAGGCTTTTGATAACAAAGCAAGCCTTGGTAATGTGGGTGCAGCTGAAAGTGTCCTGTATGTGGGGGAATGTCACATGGTGCAGAATTCTATATGAAGAGCTGTGATGTGCAAGAATTGGCATTAGTGACATCCTTGATGCATTTGTGAGTTGAGGATTGGGAGGTGCCAGATCAACATTAAAACAAGCCGATGGTATAATGATTTAGGGCAGCTGTAATTTTACAGGCCAATAGGTTGGGGTTGCCATCCATTCCTTCTGAATCAGTCCTGCTCCTGCAGATGCCCCAGTTCAGTGGTGACAGTCCACAACACCCTCAAGATATACCTACACTATCTTTCAGATATTTGAAGAAAATGATAGCAATGCCTCTAATTCCAGGATCTCATCAATCACCTTCACTTCCTCGGCAGATCTTCACCTGCTGCTTCACTGCTTGAGGTTGCTGTTCTTGCTGGACTTGCGAACAATGTTGCAAATCCTGTTTCTAACATTGCCTTTGCAGTTCAGCCAAGACCACGAGGACTTCAGCCACTGTGATCTTCGTGTGAGATGTTTGAGGTGATAATCTATGGGAATGTCCAAAAGCTGCACAATCTTATTGAAGGAACCCCTGAGCCCTCATATACATCACAATGAAGCCTCATGTCACACCCTCAAACAGTGTGGTATGGAAGCTCCCTAAGGGGTTCTGAATTATTATCACCTCATCCAAATGTACTCCACTTGACAAAGGTTTGTGGGCTACGCATGACAGCTTCCCCAACCCACAAAGAAAAGGTTATCTTCTACATCAAATACCATGTCCTTCCACATTGCAGTTCAGTATGCGAATATGGCGGCTTAACAATGGAATGTGCATGTGAAATACAAACCTTTTATTTGCATTTATCTGATTGTATCTGCTTCACTGACATGACAAGGAGGCACTGAGGCTGCACAATGTACCAGTCAGGATTGGTTGGAACCATAATTTTTAATGTGCCTTCCTCAGTTATGAAAGATCTGCTAATAAGTTGCAAATTGAAGCCAGAAGGGTGGCAAGACTGTACGAGTAGAGGCATGATTGCTTCAAACTACCTCCAAGCAGGCCTCAAACTCCAAACTCTACTCTTGCCCCAAAGGAGAAACGAATAATTCACACCACACACTTTACAGGGTCACTCGTTTATTGTGTAATTATTGTGCAGTTGATTTTTGATCTGACCTGGCAGCGTTCCAAAATGATTTCAATGTGCATGTCATGTAGGTTCCATTTGTGAAGCTCAAAATTAACCCATCCTTTATGTTCCCTTTCCTGTTGCTGCCCTTGTTGACCTCTATGGCTTTACCTGCCTCCCGTTTTCATACCTAGCCCCTTCAAATAACTCTTAATGTCCCCTCTTTCCCTCGGAGCACTTGGCTTTGGAAATTCCCATGTTCTTGTTGGCCCTCTGCCTTCCTCATGTTGAGGCCAGAGTAACTGCAATGTCAGGAAGGGGACACCCCTTCCTGAGCTACCTGCCTCCTCCTCCTCCTCGCAGCTGGATAAATAGCCAATCCCTCGCATAGAGGATTTATACGCCAAGCTGGCAGGGGAGCTGTCCTTCATGACGTTGGATATGAGCCATGTGTTCTTGTAATTGCAGTTACAAGAGCTTTCACGGAAGTATGCTACAATTAGTAAGCAAAAGAGTTTGTACCCAATATACAAGATTGCCACTTGGGACATTGTTATTCTGTGCAATTTTTCAGCAGATGTTAGAAAACATTTTACAAGGTCATCTTGGATTGCCATTTTTTTTAGATTAGATTAGATTACTTACAGTGTGGAAACAGTCCCTTCGGACCAACAAGTCCACACCGCCCCGCCGAAGCGCAACCCACCCATACCCCTATATTTACCCCTTACCTAACACTACGGGGAATTTAGCATGGCCAATTCACCTGACCTGCACATCTTTGGACTGTGGGAGGAAACCGGAGCACCCGGAGGAAACCCACGCAGACACAGGGAGAACGTGCAAACTCCACACAGTTAGTCGCCTGAGGCGGGAATTGAACCCGGATCTCTGGCGCTGTGAGGCAGCAGTGCTAACCACTGTGCCACCGTGCCGCCCTAGAAATGGCAGCGGTGGGATTTATCTGCATGAAATGCTAATAACAGGGAAGAGTAATAAGGAGCACTTAAAGAACTCAGATATGGTCCTTCGATGATTCTCCCAGGTGGGCATAAGCCTTAGAAGGGAAATAATATATGTTCCAGGCATCCCAAGTGACCTACCTGGGCAACAGTGTCGACAAGACGGGGTTCTATCCATTGGAACATAAAGTAAGGGTGACCAAAATGCTCCAGCTCCCACATCTGTACAGGAGCTTAGGTTTTTCCTTAGGCTGATAAACTATTATGGAAAGTTCAAACATAACCCGACCTCCATCCTGGCAACTTTGCATCAACTCTTAAAAAGGGTCAGCCTTAGAAATGGTCACATGGTCAACCCATGGCCTTCAAGGAAGTGAAGAAACAGCTGTCATTCTCTAAGGTGTTGGTACACGGTGATCCCAGGTGAGATCTGGTATTGACATGCAATCCCTCCTTGTCCTGCATCAGGGTAGTATTAGTTTATAGGTGATCCAATGGAGATGTATGCAACCAGGACTTTCGCAGATGCAGAGCGTAAGTACGCCCATATAGAAGAGAAAGATCTGGTGGACGTATCTGAAGTCAATAGTTCCACCAATACCTTTTATGGGAATGCAAACAATTGCTAGGTTTACTTATAGAGAACAATACAATTCAAGAGGAATCAGCAATGGGATATTAAATTACGTGCGTATAATTACAAGTTGGAACACCATTCGGGAGGCCACATAACAAATGCCTCCTGTTGGCAGGTACATCATTGGTGGTGCCACCACTGGAAGATTCCGTAATGGTTCTAAATTCTCTGCACACGCTTTCAGTCATAGCTGGCATTGTCAGACATTGGATACAGAAAGATCCAGTCCTGGCAACCCTAAAACAGCTGGTGATGATGAGGGAGACCATAAGGCCATCACAATTCGAACTGAAACGTTTTTGGACATGGAGAGACTGATTATTATGGGGAGTAAGTGTGACTGTCCTGAGCAGGGGTTGCTGCCAGATATTGGTTGATCTGCACCAGAGTCATCCAGGGGTTTCCAAAATGATAATGTTGGTGAGAAGTTATGTCTGGTGATCACGACTGGAAGCAGACATAGCCCCCTTGGTGAGCTGGTGCCCAGCGCCCGAACAAGGACAAAAATGACTGACAGCAACTCCCCTACATTTGTGGGAATGACTGGGTAAACCCTGGTCTCAGTTACATGTCAAATATGTTGGTCCTTTCATGCACACAACGTTCTTAGTCATCATGGACACCAACTCAAAGTGGCTAGGCATGCATAGGTCCATTTGTGAAACATGAGAATGACAATAGAAAAATTGCCTGCAATACATCTTTTGCAATACATGGACTCCTGGACCTGTTGACCACAGATAACAGGCCATTGTTTATCAGAGGGAATTTAAGTATTTTGTAAAGTCGAATGGTATTTGTCATCTAAGAACAGCTCCATCCAACTTCTAGTGATCTGGCAGAAAGAGCTGTCCAAACTGTGAAGGCAGCCTTAAAGAAACACCTTACAGCTTCATTAGAGGGAATCCTGAGGGACAGGATGTACATGTATTTGGAAAGGCACAGACTGATTAGGAATAGTCAACATGGCTTTGTGCGTGGGAAATCATGTCTCACAAACTTGATTGAGTTTTTTGAAGAAGTAACAAAGAAGATTGATGAGGGCAGAGCAGTAGATGTGATCTGTATGGACTTCAGTAAGGCATTCGACAAGGTTCCCCATGGGACACTGATTAGCTAGGTTAGATCTCATGGAATACAGGGAGAACTAGCCATTTGGATACAGAACTGGCTCAAAGGTAGAAGGTGGTGGTGGAGGGTTATTTTTCAGACTGGAGGACCGTGCCCAGTGGAGTGCCACAAGGATCGGTGCCGGGCCCTTTACTTTTTGTTACTTACATAAATGATTTGGATGCGAGCATAAGAGGTACAGTTAGTAAGTTTGCAGATGACGCCAAAATTGGAGGTGTAGTGGACAGTGAAGAGGGTTACCTCAGATTATAACAGGATCTGGACCAGATGGGCCAATGGGCTGAGAAGTGGCTGATGGCGATTAATTCAGATAAATGCGAGGTGCTGCATTTTGGGAAAGCAAATCTTAGCAGGACTTATACACTTAATGGTAAGATCCTAGGGAGAGTTGCTGAACAAAGAGACCGTGGAGTGCAGGTTCATAGCTCCTTGAAAGTGGAGTCGCAGGTAGATAGGATAGTGAAGAAGGCGTTTGGTATGACATTGGTTAGGTCACTGTTGGAATATTGCATGCAATTCTGGTCTCCTTCCTATGGGAAAGATGTTGTGAAACTTGAAAGTATTCAGAAAAGATTTACAAGGATGTTGCCAAGGTTGGAGGATCTGATCTACATAGAGAGGCTGAACATTGGGCTGTTTTTCCTGAAGCATCGGAGGCTGAGGGGTGACCTTATAGAGGTTTGCAAAATTATGAGGGGTATAGATAGGGTAAATAGGGAAAGTCTTTTCCCTGGGGTTGGGAAGTCCAGAACTAGAGGGCATAGTTTTAGGGTGAGAGGGGAAAGATATAAAAGAGACCTCAGGGGCAACTTTTTCACACAGAGGATGGAATGAGCTGCCAGAGGATGTGGTGGAGGCTGGTACAATCGCAACATTTAAAAGGCACTTGGATGGGTATATGAATAGGAAGGGTTTGGAGAGATATGGGCTGGGTGCTGGCAGGTAGGACTAGATGGGGTTGGGATATCTGGTCAGCATGGACGGGTTGGACCCAAGGGTCTGTTTCCATGCTGTACATCTCTATGACTCTCTGACTAGATACCAAACTGTCCCCATTTGATTATAGGACCACCCCTAATGCAACTACAGGGATAATAGGTCCGGCAGAATTGCTAATGGGGAGAAAACTCCATACTATGTTAAATCTGATCTTCTCGCAGTGGGGAGTGGGAGGGTGATACAGCGTCAGAATGCCAAGGCCAGACACAAAACTCCACTAAGCAAGAGTAACCGTTTACTTCAGGGGGTGAAGTATAGTGTTGGAAACAAGGGGATAGCCCTGAATGGTTCAGAGGCATGGCTAACATGAGGACAGGTTCAGTGAAATATAAAGTACAGATAGGTGCAACAGTCTTGAACAAGCATCTGGATGATATGAAATTTGCAAAATCGCAAATGGTGTGGGAACCCATGGGTTCTCCCTCACTGTCAAGTGTTGAAGGTACTGAGGTGGACATGTTAGATTTCATTGCCTTAATGCCTTTCCACTTGAAGAGGAGAATTAATTTCTTCCAAAATGCTCTGAGTGCAAGAGGCGTTACATGCTTCCTGTAATAGGGGCAGAATTGGAGGAACATGACCCAGTGCTAAAATGCCCCAGGAGATGCTGCAAATAAAAGAATTGCCCTACATCCTCAGACCGGGATGGGGGGGGGGCGGGGTTGGTGGTGGTGGTAGTGGAATATAGTGAATGTAACAAAGTCAGCCAGGTGGACCTCACAGAACATGAGTTCCCTGATAGGGGCTGTTAGCTTGTCCAGTCAGGGAGCCCTGGCTGACAGACAGGAACAAGAGTGTGAGAGGTTCTGTTCAGTCTGAGAGCTGTAAGGGAGCTGGATCAGTGTCAAGGACTGCCCGTGTGTAACTAAAGATGACTTCATGATGGAGATATTTCAGGGATATAGCCAATAACTCACATATTCTGGCTTCCCCTTGGGACAGTGTTGTGATTCCAGATGACAGCCCCAAATTTGATTATGGTTCTGGATGAAACACCCAAATTTTGTTACGTTTCCAATGGGGACCAATAACGTTTTGCTTGAATCAGACAAAATTTGAAACTACATCATGCATCCGGAATCAACATGAGATAAATATGAATTTGCAGGCAAACTGGTGACCATATCACAAGCTGCGCATTAAGTGGCAGATACTGATGTACTTTTTGGATTTCTATTCAAAATCACATAACCTATACAGAGAATTAAGCTCTTGTTGAGTCAGATATCTTGAAGTTTATTTATCTGGTTGTGATATCATGTAATTGCATTGATTCCCTGACATAGATCGAGCAACTTAAGATGAGGTAGGTATCTTTACATTGGAACATCATATGTTGTAATGTTTGTAACAATTTTAAAGTTACGGGGCTGTCTAGTATGGAAACTATACCATTATAGAACAGGAAACAAGCAAGAAATGTTTCAGGTTTAACTCAGCAACCTATCCACATGTAGTGAACACTGCCTCACAACAATTTTTTAATGTTCTGTGTATAGACTTAAAATGGTCACATCAATCAACTGGTCATAGTGGTTACTCAAGACTCAAGCGGAATAACAATAACCAGAAATGAAAATGAATGTTTTTATCAAGAGTCATTGAAACTAGTAAAACATGATGAAACTTTCATGTCTGATTGCAAATTACATATGAATGGCAAGTTTCACATATTGCAGATGAAAGACATTGCCTGCCATTAGTAAACCTTAAAAACAATGAATTCAGTCATTGAAAATAATACAACCGAGCTGTAATTTAGGGTGATGCTGTTTTTGGCAGAACTGAAGGGATGGATTTGTGACTAGAACCAGCTGGAAACTGTGCTCTCTTTCAGTCTCTCAAGACGAAAAAGTGCTAATTGGAAGAGTTGATTAAAAGAAACATTAGAAGCACTGATAATTCAAAGGATAACAAACTTTGGCGACTGCTGAGGAAACAACACAGAAGTTAAATGACTGTGGTCTCAGGTTAAAAATGAACACTCAAGGAGTATACAACTATGTCACTTTCATCTTTTTAAAAAACTGGACACTATTACTTTTAACTTTGTGCTTTTGTATATGAGTACTTGATGCTGAGTCCTTATTATTTTTCTTGGGGCTATCAGATAATAAAACTGCTCTTTTATTCACTCAAGAAAATTTCATTGTTGGCTCCTCACAATACTTTGGCGACAATACTTTTGTTAGAGGGACATATCGATGATGCTGCAAAGAACATACATTTTTCTTGCGAGAGGAGGTTGAAGAAAGGGGAGTTGATCTACCCCTCGTCATCTGGTCATAACACTTTGTCCTGAGGGATTTCAGCTCTTCACTTTTGACAATCAAGTCTTTGGCAGCTGCCGCAGCTCAAATGGCTTCAATGACTGCTTGTCACTCAATCGCTCAACCTCTTCCCTTGAGACTGCATCCCACTGGATTTACAAGCCTATGCTCCAGCGTTTAAACAGCAGCACAATTACACTTTTTCTGGTCACCCTGAGCAAAACCCCACTCCTCACAGTCAATTCTTTGTCCCAACAGTTAACCTCACAAACTGTCAACTGCTACTCCCTGAGCTGAAAAGGGTCTGAAGATGTTCCCAAGCCCATAAGCACAGTTAGTGATCTTCCACCAACTTCTCAGCTCTTGAAGATCTTCCCAGTCTTAAAAGTACAGAGCAGCTGAGCAATACATTGGATTTCACTGATATCACCTCTGCGGAGCCAACTTTGGAGCAAGCTGCCTTCTCCTTTCACTGTTCCTGGCAACCTCTTTACTAACTGCTGTTCACTGACATTTGAACTGATCTGAGTAACCTCTTAACCATACCCACCCTCACAAACAGGGTCCCATCCCCATTTCCAGGTGTAATCAGCATATAGGGTTTTTTTTTGTTTTAAGTATTGCAAATCTCCAGTCAGAAAACACAGAGACAAAAAAAACATTTCATTATTTAAAGCTCTATTTAAAGGGAACACAGCTTAGAAAATAAGCTATGTATCCTTGAGTGCTTGCTGCAAGCTTTCCTCAAGCACAATTCTTAGTGGAACTATAGGCTTGATGACTTTAAAGACCATCTTCACCAGATTATTTATTTCATCAGTAAAAATAACAAATATGATTTTGAATTTGCAATAAAAAGAAAGTTAAAAATCATACAATACCAGATTATAGTCCAACAGGTTTAATTGTAAGCACTAGCTTTCGTAGCGCTGCTCCTTCATCAGGTGGTTGTACTCCACAACCACTCTGAAAGCCAGTGCTTCCAATTAAACCTGTTGGACAACAACCTGGTGTTGTGTGATCTTTAACTTTGTACACCCCAGTCCAACACCGGCATCTCCAAATCAATAAAAAGAAGTTCTCATTGTTATAAATTATTAAATGATGGTGTTGCCACTTGCCTGGTATTCCATCAACATGATCATTTGGAAAAATAATTACATCAATTAGACTCGGTACAATATTCATAAAGACTAATACCTAACATTGTACATTGGGATTTTGATACCCCAACTTGGAACTTTAAACGGGTCTAACCAACAACTTTGAAGTTGTTTATCTCAATGTTTTGAGATTGGGAAAAGTGTTGGAAAGTCAACCTTGAAAGACAATATTGTTCTTGGATATCAACACTAGCAAACTTTGCTGAAAATGAGCAAAATGCTTTTCACACATCAGGCAATATTTGAGGTCAAGAGATGGAATTGGAAGCAGTTGATTGCTCAAACACGACAAATGAAAGTAAAAGATTTTTTATATAACCAGACCAAGACTGATATAAAATTGGATTAAGGGCTCAGTCTACTTTCTTTCCTTTTGCTATTGGAAATGTTCAACTGAACATTAAATCAGATGTAAAACGTTTTGAAGTTGCAATATGTCAGCAGTTCCTTTTAGGTACTGAGTTTGAACCAAAGGGTATAAGCTCAGTCTGGTCACTTTCTCACCAGGCACAATGGACATTTGCTGGCCTTGTAATGCAAGTTGACATTTAATCTTAAACCATGTTATAACTTTGTTTTCCTTAGAAATGGAGAACAGACTGCTCAGTTGCAATAGATTTGTCACTTCAACTGGAACTAGAAGGTGAGCGTAATCAAAAAAAAAGAAACACTTTCTTTAAATCTATTAATCAACAAGTTCTATAAAACTACCTCAGTCCTACGTGTTCTGAAGGTAAGTAGCTTTGCACTTATTGGCAAGTCTTGATCACCGTATTTAATTATTGAGAAGGACCAATAAGTGCAGCCTCCCTCCTCCTGCAATGTCATGAGGTTTGGCAGCAATGGTATTAAAGTTTTAAGACACGGTCACTTGTCTTGATGGATTTTTTTTATGCTTATGCTGAAATATAGGTGAAATGGGAAAAAAAAGCTTTTTCTTCTTTATTGCAGTGAAACATAAATTTCTGAGTTGCCAATTGAATACTGTCATTTTTGTCAGACTGAAATAAAGTTCATCGACTGTAGGCATCAGATTTCACAGACAACACTGAATTTGTAATAATAGTGCACATTTGAAATAAATATGAGAAAGTGCTGCATACATGGAAATAGAAATATTCATATGAAAATAATTTTACACATATTGTTGCAAAACAATTTCATAGATAGAACAAAAACAAAGAACAAAACAAGTTTACAGCCCAGGAACAGGCTCTTCAGACCTCCAAGCCTGAGCCGATCCAAATATACTATCTAAACCTGTTGCCCAATTCCTAAGCATCTGTATCCCTCTGCTCCCCAACTACTCATGCATCTGTCCAGATGCATCTTAAATGAATCTACCGTGCCTGCCTCTACCACCTCTGCTGATGTCACTGGCTTTAATTCGTTTTGAAATAAACTAAGTACAAATAGTTCTAGTCATCCAGAACATTAATGGTGAATTATGCAGTGAATTTCAGTGAATTGAAGATTTATACATAGAAATGCACTAAATTTGTTCCCATTGTTTTTCTTACTTATTTGGTCACCACTCTATCAGAAAGGCAAACATATCAATTCAAAGTGGACAGGATTGCTGTACACTGCCGACATTGTCAAAGGAATGTAAGAGTAGGAAGAGAGTATTCAACCCCTCAAGCCTATTCCACATTCGAGATCATTTTAAATCATGTCTAAATCAATGCCATTTTCCTGTGCTTTCTCAAAATCCCTTGAATTCCTTAACTTCTCAAAATCTAACACTCTCTGTCTTGAACATTCTTAAAGACTCAGCCTTGACAGCCATTTGTGAGAGACAATTTCCTCTCAATGAAGAAATTTTGCTTTGTCTGAGTCCTAAATCTGAGTGTGTATCTGCTGATTCCAGACTCTAGCCAAGGGAAAATTCCTTTCTGCATCTATTCCGTCAATATCTGTAAGAATTGCGTAACTTCCAATGAAATCATTTTGCACTTTGCTAAGCTGTAGAGAATACTGGCCCACAATGTCCTCTCACCATCCCAGAAATTAGTCTGATGAACTTCCGCTGCACTCCCTCGAAGTATATCTAAGCTGACATATTGCAACATCAAAACATTTTACCTATGATTTAAGTTTACTTAAGAAAAGTATAATCCTTCCTGAGGTAAAGGGACCAAAGTTTCACTAAATACTCTGCAAGATGGCACCTGAAGTGTGGCAACTCCTCTATTGGTGGGTCTGGCACAGGCAGGGGCAGGGCCTTGAGACTGGGTACCGGCATAGACAGGGTCAGAAAGATTGATATTCAGACCAGTTTTACTTCATTTTTCTAATTTACTCCTATGACCTATAAGGCTGGATTATTTAGATCTTTACTTTTTGTATCGTTTTTGTTTCCTAAGAATTTGATCTTAAGTATCTGTGCCTAGGTACCTTTGTACCTAAGATGGCTCTGTAATGCAGTGACTGTGAACTTTTCACTGTGCTCATTTGAGCATGTGACAATAAAGCTAATTCAATTCAAATGCAGAATCACCAAACATCTTTACTCATTTTCTCAAATGACCTTGTGATATAAGCCACAATACCATTTGCTTGCCTTATTGCTTGCTTCGCCTGCATGGTAGCTTTCAATAATCTATGAGCTTTGGCACAGCAACACTTTCCAATATCTCAACAGCCCTTCTATCAACATTGATAATCTCACATAAATCCACATTATATTCCATCTGCCATGTCTTGCTTACACTCGAAGCCTGTCCAAATCCCTGCAATGCCTCTTTGCATCATCCTCCCAATGTATGTTCCCATACATTGTGCAAAGTTTTGTGCAAACTTGGAAATTTTACATTTGATCCCCACAGCCACATAGTGGGTATAAAGGTAAAAGGTAAAATCACCACTGTCCTACCACACCACAGCGCTGCTCATTCATTTGAGAGAGAGGTGGTGTAATCTGAGGGGTGTAACCTTAACCTCAGGCAAGTGGAGAGGTGAAGAAGGATGGTCCTTTATGGTAACCTCAGCTTGTGTAGGAATTGAACTTATGCAGTTGGTTTCCCTCTATATCACAAACCAGCCAATTGAGCTAACATTGATTGAGACTGCGAATAGCTGGAACTTGAGTCCTAATTCTTATGGTACTCTACAGATCACAGCCTGCCAACCTAAAAATGACCCATTTATTCCTCACCTGTTTTCTTTCCATTAACCAATCCTCAATCAAGGCAAGTATATAAATCCCATCCTATGTGCTCTACCTTTTATTTATTAACTTCCTGTTTTGGACCGTTATGGCAGGCTTCTGAAAATTTAAGTACACTCGAGTCATTGGTTAGCCTTTTCAACTTTCTATTAACACTTTCAAGCATGAAGCATGATTTCCCCTTCTGTGCAGACTAGGCCCATCACTAATTTTTCTGTCCAGTTTTCGTATCCTTTATAATAGTTTTTATTATTTTCTCCATAACTGATATCAAGTTAATAAGTCTATAGATCCCCCTCTATCTCTCATCGCTTTATTAAACACTGCAATAACATTTGCAATCCTCCTGCCTGCAAGCACCAGTCCCAAATTTATAGGATTATAAAAGATGATAACCAGTACATCCATTATCTGCACAGCTACCTCTTTGAACACTCTGGGATGCAGATCATCAGGTTCTGGGAACATAGGTTGACTTTCAGTCCCATTAATTTATCCAATGCTACTTTTTCATGAATACTAATTTCTTTCAGTTCCTCATTCTCCCTTTCTCCTAGTTCAGGTTAGCTGAAATTCTTTTGTTATTTCTTTATTGGCTTATTAACTAGCTTCCAGAACTCAGAGTAAGCTTCCTTTACATGCAATTCAGGGGAGAATAGATGATGGTAGTTAAAATAAACTTTCAAAGGACACCAGTGCTGGAAACCAGGTTGGAACACAAATGTAATTCAATCTACCATCACACACAAGCACTTTCATGCACAATTGCAGACAAGCCAGAGTTGAAATCCAATCTCTGTATATTCTTGAAAGGGGAAAAGACCGACACATCTCTCAACCAGACTGATGTTCACAGTCTGAGCAACTCACCAGAGATTACATTTTAGTGTTTTATTCTCTTTGAACTTCTTTAATATCTTCAGGATTCCTCCCCACACAGCTGTGTTTACATTCACAGTCATATTTTGCCATATCTTCTCTTTTTAAAACCAACATATGTTGCTATTAAGAGTTCAGTCAGTCCATGGGTGATCCATGATAATGATCCACGGTCATGCATACCATTATGACCTGAAGTGGACTTCAGCCTTTGGCTGTTCATCCTTCACAATGGAATGCCCTGTGGCTGCTCTGCAACATCCTTGACTGTGGCACCAGGAGGACCACCTAACAGCTGCACAAATGCCTGTCTGTTGCATAACCATTGTATCTTCTACTATCATCGCCCTTCATTCTACCCATGTATCTAAACCATGTGGTCCTTGATGAACTTAGCCCTTGAGTTTGGTATATGGGATTAATGATGTAACCATGCAAAAGCGTCTACTACCTGAAGCCCAACTGGACTTCAAACAGGCACAACAATTGGCTTTATCATTGGAAAATATGGCTAGTGGAGCATATGAGTTGCAGGACATTGTGACGGAAATGGCCACCATTGCTAGTCGGACTGAGCTTGGGGAACACCACTTGAGTTAGAGCGATTGCAGAGCCTCACTCACGACATATCCTGAACATAGGGACTCTGGATCAGCCCACAGAAAAAGCCAAAAAGGTTTTCTTCAGGATCTAAGTGGGCAAGCCATTGTGGCTGTGCTTGTATGCGGACTTGAGACAGCAAAAGAGTCCCATTAGACCAAAATTGAGTAAGAGAAATCACAGGCTGGCATCCAGGAGAGTGTGCACTCTGGAAAGTCCACTTACATCAGGTTTTGAATAGTTAAATTGTGAGCAACATCCAAATCAGTACCAATCAAAATAAACATTTGGTTAAATGATCATCTGGTTCTGATGGAAGTTGATACTGACATGACCGTTTCAGTGGTCACAGAACCGGTCTTTAACATAACTCGCTCTGGACTCCAACTTTCCAGTTTGCAGGAATGTCAGTGCCTCTACAAGACTTCCGAAATCAAGTGACACAGTTTACTTCAGCGGATAAAGTTTGATGTAAGAACCATAACAATTGCCCGCATGGGTAAAAGGCATGGTTAACGCGAGGTCATGTCCAGTGATGTATAATGTTTGGCTAAGTGTCTCGGTACTGTGCAAGCACATGGACCATATAAAAGCTGCAAACTTGCAAAATGAGTGGGAACAAAATGTGTCTGGCTCCTTGGAAAAGCCAGAAAGGCTGGTGGAACCCAAGGGTTCTCCCTGCCCGTCAAGTGTTGAAGGGATCTCAGAATCTGAGGTGGACACTGCGGATGTCACCACCTCAATGCCTTTGCCACCTGAAGAAGAGAATGAATTTCTTCTGATATGCTTTAGACGTGAAAGGCAAGCTACTGTGCATTACACGTGACCATATCCATGGCAGAATCAGAGGAACCTAATCTGGTGCTAAAACTCCCCTAAAAGAGCCAGCCTATGTCTTTGGACTCAGAGGGGAAGGGGTGTAGTGATTGTAACAAGGACAGGCAGGTGGACCTCATAGAATACAAATAATCTGGTCCAACAGGGAGTCCTGACTAAAAGATTGGAACAGGAATGTCAAGAGTCATAGAGATGTGCTGTACAGAAACAGACCCTTCGGTCCAACTCATCCATGCCGACCAGATATCCTAACCTAATCTTGTCCCAATTGCCAGCACTTGGCCCATATCCCTCCAAACCCTTCCTATTCATATAACCATCCAGATGCCTTTTAAATGTTGCACTCCTAGATCCCTTTGTACTTTGGCTTTATGAATTTTCTCACCGTTTAGAAAATAGTCCATGCCTGTATTCTTTTTGTCCAAAGTGCAAAACCACACATTTGCTCACACTGAATTTCATCAGCCATTTCCTGGACCACTCTCCGAAACTGTCTAAATCTTTCTGCAGCCTCCCACCTCCTCAGTAATATCTGTGTGTCCACATAACTTTGTATTATCAGCAAACTTCACTATAATGCCCCCAGTTCCTTCATCCAGATCATTAATATATAAACTGAACAGCTGCGGCCCCAACACTTAACCTTGCGGGACCCCACTTGTCACCAGCTGCCATTCAGAAAAAGAACCTTTTATCCCGATTCTCTGCCTTCTGTCAGACAGCCAATCCTCAATCCATGCCAGTAGCTCACCTTGAACACCATGGGCCCCCACCTTACTCAGCAGCCTCCCATGAGGCACCTTATCAAAGGGCTTCTGGAAGTCTTGATAGATGACATCCATTGGATTTCCCTGGTCTAACCTATTTGTTACCTCTTCAAAAAATTCTAACAAGTTTGCTGAAGCACTGAGGATCAAAGGAACCTTGGTGCACATTTATACTGGTCCCTAAGGATATCTTGAGAGGTTGATAAAGTGGTTAAGAAGGTATATGGTATACTTTCCTTTATTAGTCAAAGCATAGAGTTTAAGAACAGGAGGTTATGCAGGAACTATATGAAACATTGGTTAGGCCAGAGCCAGAGTATTGAGAGTAGTTATGGAATCCACAGTATTGGAGAAATGTGTTTGCCCTGAAGAGGGTTCAGACAAGATTTACCAGGATATTGCTTGGGCTGGAGAGCTTCAGTTACGAAGAGAGATTGGACAGACTGGAGTTGTTTTCCTTGGAGCAGAGGAAACTGAGGGTGGGGTGGAACGGGCATGATTGAGATGTGTAAAATTGACGTAGATAAGGTAGACATGAAGAAACTTTTCCCCTTGATAGAGGAAAAATGACCGGGGGGCATTGATATAAAGTAAAGGGTAGAAGTAGATGTGAGGAAATGCCTTTTCACCCAGAGGGTGGTGGGAATCTGGAACTCACTGCCTGAAAAGGGTGGAAGAGGCAGAAACACTTATAGTATTTAAGAAGCATTTAGATGTACACTTGCAATGCCAAGACATACAAAGCTATGGCCCTAATTATGTAAAATGGGATTAAAAGAGTGAGGTGGTTGTTTTTAACTTGGACGGATGCAATGAGCCAAATGTACATCTGCTGTAGATCTCTTTGATTCTATAACAAGAGATGAGAAATTAGAAGCAGTCACTTGAATTTTCACTTAATTCAATATAGCCAGGTGATATTTAAAAATATGTTTTTTCAATGGATGCTGGTGTCACAGGCTAGACCAGCATTTTCTGCCTAATTGGCCCTGATAATCTTGAACTACCGCCTAGTGGTATCAGTACCCATTTCTGTGATGTGAGGACTTGTTCAGTGTCAACCCAGTACTTATTGGATTAGTGTAAAGCATTATTGGTTATTTTAAGTCCATTAATACTTTTGCTAGGACAGCATAGAAAAATTTCACAACAATGTACTGTGTCTGTTTCCATGGTGTTGACAGTGCTATCTCCATATCTCAGGGATGAAAGAATAATATTTGGGTGTGGATATTTTGGTCAGGCACACATTGGGCAGAGCGAAAAGGGGAATTTTGATGGCAGGGTGACAGCATTTGCTACCATTTGACACAGAAATCCTAAAGCTGTGGTCTAACAAGCCACATCCTGACACACACTGCATTACTGTCTCACATCTCCAGAGCCAGCAATCACCAAAATTAAAATCCAAAGTTAAACAGTTTCCACTCAAACATCACTGTTTGAAACTCATTCAAAAATTACATTTGATCATTTTGGCATAGCTGGTGAAGTGACTCATTAAATGAGAAAAAAATGCTATTCTCACCAATGACACATCCTCTGCAAGAATATTTTAGTTAAAAATAATGAAGCACTGAATTGGACTTGAGAAAATAATTTAATAATTGTGAAGTTGTGGTCACTAATTAAAAGATATGTTAGGCTAATTTTTTTAGTAGTATTATTTTAATAAAGGTTTTTCAGAATACTTTAGGTACTATCTTTACCTAATTTGTATGCCTTAATTTTCAAATTGCTCTATGTAAAAAATTTCTAAAGTCACGTTGTTGGGACCAGGATTCGGGGATTGGCGCAGAGATGTGGGCAATGGGGAAGAGGGCTGGTGGGGCTGTGAAAAAGCCATGAATGTAGTTAGACAGCCTAATTAGATTCCTCTGCAGTATGGAAACAGGCCCTTTGGCCCAACAAGTCCACACTGACCCTCCGAAGAGTAACCCACCCAGGCCTATTTCTCTCTGACTAATGCATCTAATACTATGGGCAATTTTAGCATAGCCAATACATCTGATCTGCACATCTTTGGACTGTAGGAGGAAACCCACACAGCCATGGGAGAATATGCAAACTCCACATAGATAGTTGCCCAACGCTAGAATCAAACCTGGGTCCCTGGCGCTGTGAGGCAGCAGTGCTAATCACTGAGCCACCATGCCACCCCAAAATTAACAATTATATCATAGAAGCTTCTCACTGGGAATGCCTGGTGAAGGAAGTTTCAATCAGTTGCAGTATCACTGCACAGTGATACAAGCAAAAGTCCCACAAGAGAGATCACTAGGTACTTGAGTTAGAACTATTTATTTGTGTTGAAGCAAGGGCACCATTCACCAACTGCAAACGGTAGCACATTTAATAACTTTCCATGTTATGGGAAGGATATTATTAACATGGACAATGTTTGGAAGAAATTTACTAGGATGTTTCTAGGAATGGATGGCTTGAGTTTTAAAGAGAGGCTGGATAGACTGGGACTTTTTTCACTGGAGTGTAGGAAGTTGAGGGGTGACCTTATAGAGGTTTATAAAACCATTGAGAGTGTACATAAAGTGAATAGCAGGTGTCTTTTCCCTAGGTTGGGGGATTCAAGACTAGGAAGCATATTTTTAGGGTGTGAGGAGAAAGATTTAAAAAAGACACAAAGAGCAATTGTTTTCTACAGCGAGTGGTTCGTGTGTGGAATGAACTTCCAGAGGATATTCATACATTTGCAACATTTAGAAAACATTTGGATAAGTATGTGAATAAGAAATATTTGAGATATGGGCCAAGTGCAGGCAGGTGAGACTAGTTTAGTTTGGGATTATGGTTGGCATGGACTGCTTGGACCAAAGGATCTTTTCTTGTGCTGTAAGACTGTATGATTCTACAACTTTTCCGAAGAGAATCCAAGTAGAAAGAGCTTTATTCTGGAACTAGCTGTACTTTAGGGTATGAAGCCCAAAACACAACATATTCTGCTACCTGATTAACATAGCACTAAATTTAAATAAAAATGATAAGCACTCAGCTATTTGTAGATGAGAATTTCCAGGTGAGTTTGGTTTCTGCTCAAACTCAGATAACTGAACCCTAATTTTCAATTCCATTGTGAAACCATTTGTAGTTTTTAACTCTTATTTAGAGCTAATTTCTGTCATGCGTATTTCCCTGATAACGACTGTCCACTGATTTCGGTGGATAGATTACCATTACCAACTCGCAGAGGAAGAATCCACTGAGAATTTCACCTCCAACCAAGAATTCTGCTTGGTTTTAAAACAAGATTAGAGTGGTGCTGGAAAAGCACAGCAGATCAGGCAGCATCTGAGGAGCAGGAAAATCGATGTTTAAGGCAGGGGCCCTTCATCATCAGTCCTGATAAAGGATTCCTGCCCGAAACGTCGATTTTCCTGCTCCTTGGATGCTGCCTGACCTGATGTGCTTTTCCAGCACCACTCTAATTTTGACTCTGATCTCCAGCATCTGCAGTCCTCACTTTTGCTTAGTTTTAAAACAACTTAGCCCTGCTGTAAATATCCCAGATTTTTATTAGGGTCTGGAATTTCTTATTTCTCAGTATTTGCTTCTTCACTTGAGGAGGATATAAGCGAATAGGGTTCATTTCAGTTGTTACAAAAAGAAAAATTAAAAATAAATCATTTACCAAACTTTACATTTTTAACAGGACATAATAAGCCATATACTTTAAGTGGATAAGTAAACTTTTATGCCAATCGACGATCAAAAGTAACATTCCCTCTAAGCTGTGCAGTTTTGTGCACATGTAGCTGCTCCAAGGGTCTGTACATAGTGTTCACCGTGCCAATGCCATTCACAGCATTGATTTGCAGTTTGAGATGCTGCTGCTATGCAAAAACCTTGGAGTTCCATGAGGAAGGAAAGAAAATGAGCAAAAATGCTGATCCAAAGATGTAATAGCAAATGTAATCAAATCCAGTTTGATGTAATTTATAACATTCAAGAAATCGAAAAGAGTATTAAAGAACGTTTACGAATAGAATACAAGGTCCATCAACATTTAAATTAAGGTTTTAAGTTAGAGACCTGAATAAGAAGATATCTTGCCCCAGTGGGAGAAAAAAAAACAACAGGAATGCGAGGGCACAAATGATTTGCAAAAGGAACAAAATGATCTGAGATAAAACATTTTTTCATATAGGGACTGTACTGCTGAGATTGCTGAATTTGGGCATTCAAGGGGGTGATGTATCATTATTTGGATAAAAGTAATGTTCAAAGGTAATAAGCAGCAAATTGACAGAAGGCATTGATACTCATTTGAGGCCAAATGCTCTACTTCAGTGTCAAAACACCTTTGTGATTGTTGGTCACACAAATAATGATCTAAGATTACTGAGGTTTGAGCACAAGGAATTAAGGCAATACACTGGTATGGATTGCAAACAGAAAACACAGAATAGTAAAATAATGAATCATTATGAGATTTGCAGACTGTGACCAGTGAGGTTGAGTATTTTGGCCCCAGCTGTTCAACGTTGATGATGTGGATGCGGGGACTCCATGTATTATGTCCAAGTTCATGGATGACACCAAACAAGGTAGGGATGTAAGTTGTCAGGATGGTGCAAAGGATTGCAAAGAGATTTGAACAGGCCAAGTAGTTGTCATGGACATGGAAATTGAAAATAATATGGCTTAATATGAGGTTATCAACATTGGTAGAAGGATAGTGGGACAGAGTTCAGTAATTGAGCACATAAAAGGCTGAGATTGATATATTGATTTTAAAAACATGCAAGTATACAGGGATATTGCAGGAAAATGGTGCTGAGGAAGAAGATCAACTATGGTCTGAATGAATGGTGGAGAGAGCTCAAAGGGCTATTCGAATATCCTACTCTTGTTCTTATTTCTTGAGTTCTTATGTTTATGTTCTTTTTGTGGCAATAATTGAACCCATAATCATTGAAAGGGAAAGACAAGTGATAGCACACCTAGCAGGACTGTACAAATCCACCCATTTTCCAAAACAACATCTGAAGTCTAAAATGGATGTCATCGAATTCAATCAAGGAATAGTGTATTCCTAAATAAAGACAGTTTGCTGCAATCAAACATTGCAAGGGACATTTTACTGCCAGTGTTGATTTACCTCTAGCCCTTAATATTTATTATTCAGGTTTATTCCAGGCTGCTATAGGAGTCAAAACCAACAGACTCCCAAAGATTTTTTTAATTTAAAAAATATACTTTATTCATAAAATATTTTGATGGTCTGTACAGTTGGTCATGCCATACATATGCCCTTCCTGAAGAAATGTCGATTCTCCTGCTCCTTGGATGCTGCCTGACCTGCTGCGCTTTTCCAGCAACACATTTTCAGCTCTGATCTCCAGCCTCTGCAGTCCTCACTTTCTCCATGCCATACATATGTCAACATTCAAATTCTTTGCATACAGAGATCAGAGTTTATCATTTTTATGTACAGGTCTGTACGTTTATCAATCACATATCCAGTGGGCGGCACGGTGGCACAGTGGTTAGCACTGCTGCCTCACAGCGCCTGAGACCCGGGTTCAATTCTCGCCTCAGGCGACTGACTGTGTGGAGTTTGCACGTTCTCCCCGTGTCTGCGTGGGTTTCCTCCGGGTGCTCCGGTTTCCTCCCACAGTCCAAAGATGTGCAGGCCAGGTGAATTGGCCATGCTAAATTGCCCATAGTGTTAGGTAAGGGGTAAATGTAGATGTAGGGGTATGGGTGGGTTACGCTTCGGCGGGGCGGTGTGGACTTGTTGGGCCGAAGGGCCTGTTTCCACACTGTAAGTAATCTAATCTAATCTAATATCCATATATTTAGCTGAGGTGTCAGCAGAGCCCAAATGACTGCATGGGCCCCCTGTTCTTCTTAGGAAGGCAGATGTTACACTGTGGTCTTTCCCCACTGCTGCTCCTAAAGATTTTTTTTATTTCAAAAGTATACTTTATTCATAAAATAATTTGATGGTCTGTACAGTTGGTCATGCCATACATATACGTAAACATTTACATCCAAAGATCAGAATTTATCATTTTTATGTACAGGTCTGTATGTTTATCAATCACATATCCATATATTTAGCTGAGGCATTAGCAGAGCCCAAATGACTGCGTGGGCCCCCTGTTCTTCTTAGGCAGGCAGATGTTACACGGTGGTCTTTCCCCGCCGCGCCTTGGGGGCAGCTGCCCCAAGCTTCAGCGCGTCTCTCAACACATTGTCCTGGACCTTGGAATGTGCCAGACTGCAACACTCAGCCGGGGTCAACTCCTTCAGCTGGAAGATCAACAGGTTTCGGACCGCCCAGACAGCGTCCTTCACCGATCCTCCAGGCACAGTTGATGTTCGTTTCGGTATGCTTCCCGGGCGACAGACTGTAGAGCACGGAGTCCCGCGTCACGGTGCTGTTCGGGATGAACCTCGACAAACACCACTGCATTTTTCTCCAGACTTCTTCTGCGTCGGCACATTCCAGAAGGAGGTGTGTGACCGTCTTGTCCCCTCCACAGCCACTTCAAGGGCAGCGTGATAGGTGCGCACAATAAGGAAGTTTTTACAATTGGGGGAAGGGAAATTACGATGCTGTAAGACAGGATTTGAGGAGCATACGTTGGGAGCATAGGCTGTCAGGGAAGGATGTGGTGGAAATGTGGGACTTTTTCAAGGAGCAGATACGACGTGTCCTTGATATGTATGTACCGATCAGGCAGGAAAGAAATGGTCATGTGAGGGAGCCTTGGTTGACGAGGGAGGTTGAATGTCTAGTAAAGAGGAAGAAGGAGGCTTACATAAGGTTGAGGAAACAAGGTTCAGACAGAGCAGTGGAGGGATACAGGATAGCCAGAAGGGACCTGAAGAAAGGGATTAGGAGAGCTAAGAGAGGGCATGAAAAATCCCTGGCGGAAAGGATCAAGGATAACCCCAAGGCATTCTATGCGTATGTGAGAAACCTGAGAATGACGAGAACGAGGGTAGGTCCGATCAAGGACAGTGGTGGGAGACTGTGTATTGAGTCGGAAGAGATAGGAGAGGTCTTGAACAAGTACTTCTCTTCAGTATTTACGAACGAGAGGGACCGTATTGTTGAAGAGGAGAGTGTGAAACGGACTGATAAGCTAGAAGAGATACCTGTTAGGAAGGAAGATGTGTTGGACATTTTGAACAACTTGAGGATAGACAAGTCCCCCGGGCCTGACGGGATATATCCTAGGATTATGTGGGAAGCAAGAGAGGAAATTGCAGTACCGTTGGCAATGATCTTCTCGTCTTCACTGGCAACTGGGGTGGTACCAGGGGACTGGAGAGTAGCGAATGTTGTGCCCCTGTTCAAAAAAGGGAATAGGGATAACCCCGGGAATTACAGGCCAGTTAGTCTTACTTCTGTGGTAGGCAAAGTAATGGAAAGGGTACTGAGGGATAGGATTTACGAGAATCTGGAAAGACACTGCTTGATTAGGGACAGCCAGCACGGATTTGTGAAGGGTAGGTCTTGCCTTACAAGTCTTATTGAATTCTTCGAGGAGGTGACCAAGCATGTGGATGAGGGTAGAGCAGTGGATGTAGTGTACATGGATTTTAGTAAGGCATTTGATAAGGTTCCCCATGGTAGGCTTATGCGGAAAGTCAGGAGGCATGGGATAGAGGGAAATTTGGCCAATTGGATAGAAAACTGGCTAACCGGTCGAAGTCAGAGAGTGGTGGTAGATGGTAAATATTCAGCATGGAGTCCAGTTACAAGTGGAGTTCCGCAGGGATCAGTTCTGGGTCCTCTGCTGTTTGTAATTTTTATTAATGACTTAGAGGAGGGAGTCGAAGGATGGGTCAGTAAATTTGCAGATGATACAAAGATTGGTGGAGTTGTGGACAGTGAGGAGGGCTGTTGTCGGCTGCAGAGGGACTTAGATATGATGCAGAGCTGTGCTGAGGAGTGGCAGATGGAGTTCAACCCTGCCAAGTGTGAGGTTGTCCATTTTGGAAGAACAAATAAGAATGCGGAATACAGGGTTAATGGTAGGGTTCTTGGTCAGGTGGAGGAACAGAGGGATCTTGGGGTCTATGTACATAGATCTTTGAAGGTTGCCACTCAGGTGGATAGAGTTTGTAAGAAGGCCTATGGAGTATTATCGTTCATTAGCAGAGGGATTGAATTCAAGAGTCGTGAGGTGATGTTGCAGCTGTACAGGACTTTGGTTAGGCCACATTTGGAGTACTGTGTGCAGTTCTGGTCGCCTCACTTTAGGAAAGATGTGGAAGCTTTGGAGAGGGTGCAGAGAAGATTTACCAGGATGTTGCCTGGAATGGAGAGTAGGTCGTACGAGGATAGGTTGAGAGTTCTCGGCCTTTTCTCGTTGGAACGGCGAAGGATGAGGGGTGACTTGATAGAGGTTTATAAGATGATCAGAGGAATAGATAGAGTAGACAGTCAGAAACTTTTTCCCCGGGTACAACAGAGTGTTACAAGGGGACATAAATTTAAGGTGAAGGGTGGAAGGTATAGGGGAGATGTCAGGGGTGGGTTCTTTACCCAGAGAGTGTGGGGGCATGGAATGCGCTGCCCGAGGGAGTGGTAGAGTCAGATTCATTGGCGACCTTTAAGCGGCATTTGGATAGGTACATGGATGGGTGCTTAATCTAGGATAGAAGTTCGGCACAACATCGTGGGCCGAAGGGCCTGTTCTGTGCTGTATTGTTCTATGTTCTATGTTCTATGTGCAGTGCGGCAGAGAGTCCGGGCCTGCATAAAGGATCTCACAGGCAGAGCCCTTCTCACCACCAGCCAAGCCATGTCTTGGTGCTTGTTGGAAAGTTCTGCTGATGAGGCATCCTGCCAAATGACTTTGACAGTCTGCTCAGGGAACCGCTCGATAGGATCCACCCTCTCCTTTTCCCGAAGGGTCTCAAGGACACTACATGCTGACCACTTCCTGATGGACTTGTGGTCATAGGTGTTTTTCTTCATAAACTTCTCCATGAAGGACAGGTGATACGGAATGGTCCAACTATTCAGAGCGTTCCGCGGCAGCTAGGCCAGGCCTATCCTTCGCAACACGGGGGACAGGTAGAACCTCAGTACATAGTGACACTTGGTGTTTGCGTACCGGGGATCCACGCACAGCTTGATGCAACCTCACGCAAAGGTGGCCATCGGGGTGAGGGTGGCATTGGGTGTATTTTTTCCCCTGTTGCCCAGATCTTTGTACAGTGAGTCCCTTCGGACCCGGTCCATCTTTGACCTCCATATAAACTGGAAGATGGCCCAGGTGACTGCAGCGGCACAGGTTCTGGGAATAGGCCAGATCTGTGCCATGTATAACAGCAATGACAGTGCCTCACACCTGATGACCAGGTTTTTTTCCCACGATGGAGAGCGACTGTAGCTTCCATCTGCCCAGTTTCTGCCTCACTTTGCTGATACGCTCCTCCCAAGACTTGGCGCATGCCCCAGCCCCCCCGACCCAAAGACCCAGCACCTTCAGGTGGTCGGTCCTGACGGTGAAGGGGATCGAGGATTGGTAGGCCCAGTTCCTGAAGAGCATGGCCTCGCTCTTGCCTCGGTTTACCTTGGCCCCCGAGGCCCGTTCAAACTGGTCACATATGCTCATGAGTCTGCGTGCGGACAGCAGATCCGAGCAGAATACGGCAACATCATCCATGTACAGGGAGGCCTTGACCTGCAGGCCCCTGCTGCCAGGAATAGTCACCCCTCTCAGGCTCGCATCCTTCCTGATGGACTCGGCAAATGGCTCTATGTAGCACACAAACAAGGCGGGTGAGAGAGGGCAGCCCTGCCTGACTCCAGATCTGACTGGGAAGCTATCTGATTCTCACCCATTGATTGAAACTGCACTGACAATGTTCGTGTAGAGCAGTCTGATCCAATTGCAGATTCCCTCCCCAAAGCCCATTTTGGAGAGAACATCTCTCATATACCTGTGTGATATCCTGTCAAAGGCTTTCTCCTGGTCCAGGCTGATCAGGCAGGTGTCCAACCCTCTGTCCTGCACATAGGCAATCGTATCCCTGAGGAGTGCGACACTCTCAGCGATCTTCCTGCCCGGTACAGTACAGGTTTGGTTCGGGTGAATCACCGACCCCAGAGCAGACCTGATCCGGTTGGCGATTACCTTTGACAGAATTTTGTAATCCACATTCAACAGTGAGATTGGTCTCCAATTTTTGAGTTCCTCCCTCTCCCCCTTCTGCTTGTAGGTGAGGGTGATGATGCCTTTCCTCATGGATTCACTCATGGTACCTGCCCGAAGCATACTGACATACACCTCCAGCAGGTCCTGGCCAATCAAGTCCCACAGAGCGGAATAGAGCTCGAATGCTAAGCCGCCGCTTCCAGGAGTTCTATTCTTTTCGAAGGACTCGAGGGCCTTGGTCAGCTTGTGCAGAGATAGCGGCTGGTCCAGCCTCTCCCGTGTTCTGTTGTCTAAGACCTCCGTGATAGAGGACAGGAATGACTGGGAGGCCACACTGTTGGTCGGCTTCATGTCATACAGACTGGCATAGAAGGATTTGCTGATCCTCATGACGTCAGCCTGAGATGACGTTATTGAGCCATCTTCTTCCTTAAGCCTGCTGAGCACGGAGCTCTGTTTGTGCACCTTCTGGAAGAAGAAATGTGAGCACGTCTCGTCCTGCTCCACCGAGCGGACCCTGGACCAGAAGATTATCATGGAGGCCTCCAAGGCAAAGAGTGAGTCTTGCTAGCCCTTCACCTCCTTGAGGTCCTCTGTGACATCAACCCCCACCGTCTGCAGCAGGAGCAGGTTCTGCATACTTTCCTGGAGCTGGGACAGTTTTCCCCACCTCTCTCTCACCTCCTGAACACCTTTGAGGATGAAGAAGCTCTTGATGTTCCCTTTTACTGTTTCTCACTAGTCCGCTGGGGACTCAAAGAGGGGCTTCATGGTTCTCCAACCTGCATAGTCCTCTTGAGCTCTGCTACTCCAAAAGATTATGCTCAGATAAATCAAGTAAATTACTGATGCACTGAGGGCTTTACTACACAAGTCAGTCCATTAGCCTTGGAGAACTCACAGCACCATCAGTTTGGGTTCTGTTAAGACCGCAATTTACAAGTTCACTGTACTGAATCAGCACACCATAACAACAAACAAGCTTTGTGTTACAAGCAAGCTAGCAAATAGTATGACTCATTTTTGGCATTTTGGGTCAGTTGATGAGCTCATGTATTCAAAGTCTGCAGTGGAGTGCTCCAGTAACAACATGATATTCTCTGGGATTGGGATTGATAGCCATTGACAGCAGTATGCCTGTGCTGGAGGACAGCTGGTATTGGATTCCAACAGTTAGCCTTCCATTATAAAATACAAGTCCCTACAAGTTTATCTTGTCTGTGGGAGATGGGGAGGAGGGTGTTAGTCAGTACATCTGTGTATGCAAACATTGTCACATGAGCCTGTTAATCTGGAGTGCTGCCTGCCCTTTCATCACTTCTCCTTCTGTTGTTTCTGCAAATTTCAAGGATCTGAGGGAATTCCCAACAGAAATGCAAAATGCCCTCTGCATACTAAGGGTCTTGTAGCACTAAGGAAGGAAAGCAAAGCTGAAGATAGGAGAAAATCATCAAGTTTGTCAGTGAAATGAGATGTTTGTAAATCCTTTCTCAGTTCTTGTGGGATCCTTTAAATTAGTTGCTGCCTTTCCTTCTGCCTTGCAACCAAAGATGCCTGTCTGATCCTGAATTTGAGGTAATTAATAATGACCATCTCCATTTAGGTGGATGCTTCTACCCAGTGGAGCACTGGAACCATTGTCTTCAAAATAGATGGATGCAAAAATGTCTAAATATCCATCATGACATGACCTTTCCCTCCTCCACCCAGCCGGCTCTTGCTAAAAAAAGACAGGCAGAAAAATATAGAAAATCCAGGCTGGTGGAAGGCTTAATTGCAGCTGCAAGGAGGTGGGACTTCTGCTAGGGTTGAAGGTGAGTTTAATGTACCATTTATACCAGAATTTAAGCAGTCATCATTCCCACATAGTTTCTACTAAGTGCGTTTGTAGGTGTTTGACGTAAGTCAGGGTCAAATATATGGTAATTGCCACCCACTCTTGATTTAAAGAACCAATTTGAACTAGTTACCAAGAACATTTTACAATTTTCAAAATCCCTCTTGTAAATAATTGGAAAATTCCTTTCTGGAAACAACTGGAAAGGTGTACTATAGAAATCATTATTGTCTGTTGCAGAATGGTGTTTTATTCATATGGCAATGTGGATTTTGTCTATGATCCATGAGCGTTTTCCTTGGCAGTCTGAACAAAAGAAAAATCTATGTTATCTTCATTAAGTCTAAATTAATACCATTACAATCTATCCTGTCTTCTGCTTAAAACCCCAGACCAGGTCAAGAAAGGGACGCAAAGAACATCTTTGGTAAATCATTCAAGTGGCACAAGCAAGAAGAGGGACTCTGTTATAAATGTAAATAAGGTTTTAGATTTTTTTTAGAGGATAGAATTCAAAGATATCAAAAGCATCAGACTGCATAGAACCCTTTGGTGTGGCAAAAATGGGAATATTGTGTGTGCTGTGGGGCACAATGTGTAGTGAGGGTCTGGAAAAAACATAGAAGAAAGAATACAAGTTTTTAGTTATTCAGACCAACTTGGGAAATTTGAGGTAATTTTATTGGAGACCTGCAGGCTGAAGGAGATTTCTTCTGTTAAAAATGAAGAATGGATTTGCTTTACGGTCACTTGAGATTTGTATATTTTTCAAACTTAGTACTGCGAGGCATTCACTTGCATTCAAGGAAGGAATTGCAGCTTTTAATTGTCAGGATCTAACTTGCATTAACACAGTGTCCAAAGTTGAGACATTTACAAGCTAAAGTCAAATCACTCACTCTTATATGAGGCTTTCTCTGATTTTATGACTGATATTTACTAATGTAAAGGTTTTCAATGGATTAGGTGATGTACCCGCATCGACTGGAAACAAATTTTGAAACAATTGTGGATCAGTTATGATTACAATGTTTAAAGACATGAAAAAATATAGTAAAAATCATGAACTGTCATTGGTTTTTGGCATGGTCATGTGGGGGGAACTGTTAATGGCAACATGGCGGGCAGTTTAATGAAATTGCATCCTCCTTGGGGTGGCACAGTGGCTGACACTGCAGCCTCACAGTGCCAGGGACCTGGCTTCAATTCCAGCCTTGGGGACCTATCCATGTGAAGTTTGCACATTGTCTGTGTGGACTTCCCCCCGGGTGTTCTGGTTTCCTCCCACAAAGATGTACAGGCTAGGTAGATTGGCCATACTAAATTGCCCACAGTGTTCAGGGATGTGTAGGCTAGGTGGATTAGCTGTGGGGAATGCAGGGTTACAGGGATAGGTGGGTTTTGTGGAATAACCTTCAGAGGGTCAGTCTGAACTCAGTTGGGCTGAATGGCTTGCTACCATATTGTAGGGATTCTTCGATAACATATTCTATGGCCTTCTTTGAGACAGGACAGACTGATACCAGCCACCGAGCAAAAGCTATTAAGGAGCTGAATCACAAAGATGGATGTAAAATGAGGTATTGACAAGGAATATTTTCCGTTGTGTGTTAATAGGACCACCCACGTACAGTTGTATTGCAAAGTTGAAACTAATTATGTTGAATTGCGTTTTCCACAAGACCACAACAATAAATGGATTATGTTAAAACAGCAATTAGGTCAACGTCATGGGAAAATGATAAGAGGCAGTCTTTTGTCATTCATCACTATTTAAAATCATGTGTAATACATCACTATTTTGAAGAAGTTTGCATTATGTTGCTAGTCTTATTCCTTGACAGATAAAGTAGTTTTGCTTTCAGTAAGTATTGTTTAATATACAAAGGCCATTTCTTTCAAAAATGTAGACTATGATTAAGTAAAATCTGAAAATGAAGGTGCTCAGGTCAAGGAAACAGGCAGATTTGTTTGTTCATGATTTGTTTAGATGAGAGTTTTCTTTTGTGTAGATGAGACATTTTAAAGTCAATTACAAGAATCATTAGTATTCTAGTCAGATATACATTTCAACACAGGTATCCTCTGATGCTCTACTGCAAGATTTGAGAGATCAATGGCACTGTGTGTCAACTAATATCTGACTGTCTTATTAATTCTCTGTAAATTTGGTAACATACTTGTAAATGGTGTGTGTGTATGTTGTGTGTTGGGGGGTGGGGGGGGGGTGTGGGGATGGTGGCAGAGTGCTGGGTGGTTGTGGTGTTCACTCCAAGTATTGAATTCATAGATTCCTGCCAATATATTCATTTTCTTGCGAGTATTCCATGTGCATTCATTTTGCAGGATGCAAAAATAAGATAATTGCAATTTTGGGTTCTCATCAGACTAGCCAACTTTTCTATCTTGACCGTTGACTTCAGTGGTTTTTCTAGGAAATCCTATCTTTAAAAGGAAAGCCAGCTGAAAACAATGCTTTGTTATATGCCTTTTGGAGATCTTGTTAATTTGAACATTGTGTTATGATATTTCAGACTTGCTTGCCACAGGGGAAATGCAAAATGTATTTTAAAATGAAACTACTATTGAGCTCACTCAAGAAGTTTAAATTCAGAAATTAAGGCAAGCAAGTTTGCATTGGATCTTGGGTTGGGCATCTGAACCATGATGCGACAAACAATAATTTGACATTCTAATGTTTGTTGCACTCATTGTACTGACATTATTTATTTGAACTCAGAGAGATATAAGAAATTCTTATGAAAAGTGAGAGCTTTAGATCCTAGTCACAAGGGGGCGTTATTGCTACATCTGTATGTCATGGCATTGTACCAGGTGTGGGGGCAGCCGAAATCAACTCTCATAAAATGAAGATGCTAAACTCCGGCCAAGGTAGCTGACACTGTTGAGCCCAAGAAGTAATAAAGTGTTCACCAGAAAAACTTTGGGACATAGCGGTCATCGAGTTTTATAAAGTCATGAGGGGCATGGGTAGGATGAATAGCCAAGGTCTTTTTCCCAGGGTGGGGGAGTCTAAAATGAGCAGTTATAGCTTTAAGGTGAGAGGGAAAAGATTTAAGAAGAACTTGAGGGGTAACTTTTTCATGCAGATGGTGGTGTGTATATGGAACAAGCTGCCAGAAGAAGTGATGGAGGCAGGTACAATTACAAAATTTAAAGGACATTTGGATAGGTATATGAGTAGGAAGGGTTTAGTAGGATATGGGCCAAGTGCTGGAAAATGTGATTGGGTCAGCCTGGGATATCTGGTTGGTGCAGACAAATTGGACCGAAGAGTCTATTTCCTTGCTCTATGATTCTGTAGGAACACAAAATAAGTCTCCTAATTTTGTCAGAACATTTTATTCAAATGCAAGTTAGATATTTGAAAAATGAGTAAATTAGCTTTATTTGTGGCTTCTTTTTCACAACTATTGTGTTGGCTAATTGTTTGCTTATATCTTTTCTGTAAATATGTTTGTATATGTAATGAAATTTGATATTTTCTGCCTTATGGATTGCTTGGAAATTTTAGAAAATCCCACATAAACTCCATCATGTAACTTGTTATAAGCATTCATTGGTAAACCTGCTATACAGAGTTCAGTAAAAAAATGAAAAAGCCAAGGCTGTTTGTGGTGCAGTGATAGTCTCCCTGCCTCTGAGCCAGGAGGCTCATATTTGAGTTTGAGTAAAATATTCTGACAAAATTAAGAGATCTATTTTGTGTTCCTACAGAGTCATAGAGCAAGGAAACAGACTCTTCGGTCCAACTCGTCTGCAAGCTTCAAGACTCGTTAGCTCTGGAGATGTATGTGATTACACCACTGAACAGATTGATGAGAAATATTTCAAACTCTAAACCTGCTGAGTTCAAATCATACAGTCAGTGAGACCGTTTGTACAAACTCAAAATGTTTATAATATCTTCTACCCAGATTAGTATCTCATACTATCATTTCATTATCAACAATAAAATGTCCTGCATTAGTCGAATACTTGGTATTGCACTTGAAGAGTTCACCAAAACCGTAACAGTGATATAATAATTCTGTGTGGAAAATGTTTGGGCTAATATTTGATGATCTAATTTTACCTGCAGTGATTCATGTGTGGAAATGAAATTTGAGAGGAAGTGATGGCTGCAGGTACAGTTACACAGTTTTAAAGACATTTGGATGAGTACATGAATAAGAAATATTTGGAAGGATATGGGCCAGGCACAGGCAGGTGGGAATAGTTTAGTTTGGGATTATGACTGGTACAGATTGCCTGTACTGAAGGGTCTGTTTCCATAGTGTATGACTGTTTGACTCTCCTCTTCCATCCTCCATCCTCCATCTCATCCCCCCACCCCTCATGTCTGCCCTTCACCAGCATTTCCATCTCTGGGAATCGCATTCTGTTCCATTTAACTCTCTCCTCGGAGTCCAACAATGATGGCTGCATAGGCCCAAGTGCAATACCAGATGTGGCCACTGGTTCTTGTGCTGCAGGAGAGCTGCTGGCCTCTGGCTGTCAGCTTCCATTGGTATGAGATCTTCCCTATATCAGATGGTATGGTGATATAATGGATCTGATGGAGCTGGAAGCTCTAGTAGCAGGGTTCCTGCTTCTTATTTGTGGAGAAATAAGTTAGCATTTTATATCAATGGCCTTTTGTCAGTTTGAAAACTTGGGCAGACGTTAACAAGAGCAGCAGAGTTCCTAACATTAAAACTGACGAATCGTACCACTGCTGACCTGATTTCTGAGAGCCCAGACAGAATAATGGGGTTTAGATGTCCATTTCTGTTTTGGGTTTTACATATCCATTAATCCAAGGCACCATCCTGCAAAGTTTATCTGAAATTGGCCTCAGGGCCACAGAGGAGTTTGTCAAAAAACAGTCAGAAATTTCACTTATGAATTACTTATGGATACGCATACCTGGATTTCAGCAACCTTGGTGCTTTTCTTAATCTTTTTGTGCTGTATTTAAAATAGGACCCTGCATGAGTTTGAATCAGGTGCACAAAGTGGCTGCCTATATATTAATGGTTGCTATGGATGGTAGCTTTATTCATCTGATTTTCATCTGTCTGACATCTTCCCTATTTCCAGTTTCTCCAGTTCAGGGCCCTGCAGTGACCTTCATGCATCGCTAAACATGTGTCCTCTGGGCTTGGCCACGAGCTCTGAAGGCAACACCTTGCTTACTGTTGTGCATTGAATCATCCAATATTGCAGAAAGGGAGCAAACCATTTTGCCTGTAAAATCAGACTAAACTCCTTGCACTTGCTAAATCAGGCTTTTGCTGTTTACTGTGATCTGTAGCTTTTGAACAGTATCCCTTCTACACTTTGAATTTCTCCCAGAAAAGGTGCAATACACAGCTCTATTAGATCACCATTGGCCTTGTTGGATTAGCCAAGTAGTTGTTTTGATAGTTATTCTTACAAATGCCTCATAACTATGCCCCAAGATGTCTGTAATCAATCATCTGGAGGAACATCATTAAAGCTAGTAATGCAAGAGAGAAAAAGAAAATCAGTTCTACTGAGAATGTCATCAGTCATGTCAGCAAGTCTGGTTCCAGACATTGACACATTTCCAAGGTGGTACACACTAGAAAGTATAGTTCCATGCTTAGTTCCAAGTTGGTGAGGCTTTAATGGTATGCAGCTTAAGTTTTATATGCCCTAGCTGTTGTGTCTCAAGAGGTTGTTGACTGTGTTCTGCTTCTCTTGTTACTCCTGAATTTTCAAGTGTCTTACACTGTCATACTTGGTGCTAAGATCTGTCAATCTCCAGGTCCTTTAAATATTGGGACAAAATATTTTTGTTGTTTCATCAAAGTGTTCTGCTTGTTTGGAGGTGTAAGTTTACTGCAACATGCTGTGGATACCTGTTCCATTATAGGGTTGAAACTGCATTTTAAAAATAGTCAATGTGATGGATAATCAATGGAAAATGTTGTCTTAAAACAATAGGGTTGTCAACTTTCAAGATGGATCCTGAGCTGTGACCCACTTCTGCTAGACTTGCACCTTGTAATAATTTTTGGGGATAAACAATAAATGATGGCTGAGGCCAGTGATGTCCACATCCCATGTATGAATAAAACATAATAGCGGTGTGTAGTGTGTATTCAAATCTCAGGCTATCTCCAAGTATAGGTGTTGATGGAATTCAGAATGATTGCTTTCTCTGTGTGATTCAGAAATAGTTTTTTTTAAAAACACATTCATTCTGCTTTAGAATTGTGAGGCAAACAGGATATAGTTGCACCCAACAGCAAAAGGAGGTACAGGATTTTCATTGAGAATACTTTGGTGATTTTAATAAAAATGATGGCGAGAAGTTAGTGCATGATGAGGTACAGCCAAAGACAAGTGAAGGGAAAAAAATAGAGAGTGAAACATCAGATTAGGAAATATGTTCTACAAGGTATTATTTTCCTTCCAAAGATTTTGCAAGCAACATAGATCTCAAACAATTCTGTAGCATCCCTGTGTGAGAAGGACGATGTCACCTAATAGACAATAGGCCCACAGACCTGTCCGATGCCTGCAAACCAGAAGTCAAGATGATCATTACTTCATTGTCTATGACTATGGAGGTAACAACCACACAACCTATTTATCACTAGGTCATTTCAAGTGGCCACAGGAAACCTGTTTGATGTCTCCTAGGATATTGTTGGCCACATGTTATCTAAATAACTGACATCATTATTTTGTGCATTGGACAACAGGATGGTACCATGTGCTAAATGCCCAGGCTGTGCAGGGCCAGATGTTAAAAATCTGCCATACCAATGCCTCATGTGCTGGAATCTGCCACAGTGTATACAGCCTCAGTAATTCTACCCTCCTGAATTCTGAAAAGGAGATGGTTTGTCAGGCAGAAGGAGTACCTCTTGCTGCTACAGGAATAAACTGCAACTGAGAATCATGATAATGAGCTTCGTACAGCCACTAGAATGGCCATTAAGATATTCATAGCTCTTTTAATGAGATATTTTCAATGTTTTGATAAATCAAGATGATGTAAAGGAAGAAGTAAAATATCTCCAGAAGAACCACTACAAATTTTAACTTGTTTTTTTGCGGGGCCAAATTGTTCTGATTTGGAGATTCCTGGGGAGTTGACTTTGTTCTCCATGGAAGGAATACATTACAGAGTGGAAGATCAGGAGGATTGTTACTCACAGGACTTCTCAATGACAACTACAAGTAAGGATCGGAACAATGAAGTGCCTTTTGTCTAACAGACTTCCTTCATCACTATTTCCATTTTGTCATCCATCATTACAGGGGTAATAAATGCTTCAATTCAGTCCCCATACTATAGTACTACATTGCCTAATTGTGCAAGTTGTAATATCGTGAATAAACAACTGGAACACAACCTAAGTGGAGCACTGCCTGTATGGTCACAAGTTTTATAAAGCATTGAGCCCAATCTATGGAAGTATATATTCTGTGCCCTGGACCTCAAAAGAGAATATAAGTCATCTTACTCTTTCCACACACGCTGCTTCCAAATGCCATCAAAACCATCTCTGTCTTGTGCTTATCTTAGACATACTCTAATAAGCTGTGTCGCAAGATATGTTTGTTTTTCTGTGCCACAAAGTGCCCATGAGATGAAGACTGAAGCTTGCATAGCAGCAGGAGATACCGCTGAGTGCAGCTTTTGAGCAATTGCCTGGGAAAGCTGGTACAGTATCATTTGTGTCTCGTGTGTGGTGTTGTAGATATCTGCTGTATATTGTGGGAGGCAGCCTCAAACAGATTGTGTTGAAGTGTGTGGTGCTGGAAAAGCATAGCCAGTCATGCAGCATCTGAGGAGCGGGAGGATTGACGTTTCAAGCATATTCTTTTCATTAAGAATGAGGCTTGTGGCCAAAGAGGGCTGAGAGATAAATGAGAAAGGGGTGGGTCTGGGGAGAAGGTAACTGAGAATGCGATAGGTAAATGAAGTAGAGTGAAGATGATAGGTCAGAGACGAGGATGGAGCGGATAGTTGGGAAGGAAGATGGACAGGCAGGGCAGGTCATGGGGGCAGTGCGAGTTGGAAGGCTGGATCTGGGATAAAGTGGGGGGAGGGGAAATGGGGAAACTGGTGAAATCCACATTGATCTCATGTGGCTGGAGGGTCCGAAGTCATTCCTGATGAAGAGCTTATGCTCGAAATGTCAATTCTCTTGCTCCTCAGATGCTGCCTGACCAGCTGTGCTTTTCCAGCACCACACTCTTCCACTCTGATATCCAGCATCTGAAGTCCTCACTTTCTCCTCAAACAGATTGAGTCCAGTCATTGCTGCGAGAAACAAACTTAATCCTTGTCTGCATCAGCAGCCTGCCACTTGCACTGTTTCATCAACTGACTTTTTGAACTGAGAACTTTTTGCCATCGAATGCACAGCTTGCTTTAGTTAAAGGGGTTGGGTCCCTTGATATTGGGGATTCCTATAGTGGTTCTTTGTCATTAAGAAACATTACGTGCAAGTTTCTCCTGTAACAATGTAGTGTTAGTTTTTATGAAAAATGATATTCTCTGACAGGTCTTTTTCAGTTGATTTGATGGTATATACAGTTGAAGTGGAGGATAAACTGTAAGGCCTAAGAATAGTTGTGACTGTTTTTGATTGGTTCAGGCTCTATGGCCAAAGGGCTACTTTACATGCTGCAGATCTCCATGACTTTGTCTGTCACAGCATGGATGCCCAAGGAAGGCAAGGAAACTGGTCCATGTAGATGTTATTGAAAATTCCTTTTGTTATGGTTAACTTGTCTTCCATTGTTAGATTGCTAATAACCTTTAGGACTGGTTTGCAGATGTAGGGATGGGAAAGTGAATACATGCAGCCAGTGTCACTCTTTCAACATGGCACGCAAGACACCTTTTTGATGGTTACTTTACATGTGCATCAAGCAGTCTTTCCCTCCTTTATGCAGTCATTTATTTAATGTTAATCTCATCAAAATTATGTCCTTATCTTTTCTGTCACTTTCCAAAGTCAAGCACCTTTCTTTGGGTGTCTCTCCCAATTCCTCCACTTGTAAATGTTTCTGAAATTTGCCACAGAACTTGGCAACTATTATAGCTGCCTAATGGTCCATTCAGATGCTAATAAGACCTGCACATCCCACAACCCGCTGCTGCTGTTTGAACTATCACTGGCCTTTTTAAAGGCTGCAATAAAGGATTTTCCACTGTCTCGCCATTATACTCCTGTGTTATATTGTGCTTAGCCAATTTTAATGCATATTTAATGACAATAGAAAATGCTGAGGTTACTCAGCAGGTCAAGCAGTAATTTGGAGAGAGAAGCATTGTATATGGATCTGAAAGGGTTAATATCATGGAGTTCCATAAATAGCACCCATTATGATGACGACATAGACTAATGAGTCACTCTCAAAGGAGTGACGTAGTATCAATTCCTACAGGAAAGGGTTTTCTTCTACCATATTAAGCCAAGATGGTAAATTCCTGCAGTTAGGAGAGGATGATGGCAACCATTATGAGCAGCAGTGCATGCAGTGTAGTGAATTAGGATGCCCTTCCGATTAAAAATGTAGAGTTTACTTTACAATTTGTTGATATATTATCAGAACCAGAGAGTGTGGGCAAGTAGAGTTTTTAAGCCAATAGAGTGGCAAAGAAAGGCTTAGGAAAAGAACAGAAGATAAAATCTTCGGTGAGATAGAGGGCAGAAGTGATAGAGAATACGAGAAATGCTAAAAAGAGATGATTACAATACAAGTAAAGCAGCTTGTGTGCTGTGGATACTGATTGTCACTTATCAGTCCAATCTTTGTATGCTGTCCAGATCTTGCTGTATTCGGAGGGGGACCTTTTCAGCAGTTGAAGAATTGTGAATGGTGCTGAACATTGTACCATCATCAGTGCACCGCTAATCCTATGACGGATCTGCTCATTTTTCGCTAACTTTCCCCCAGACTGACTGGCATGCTCAGCCATTTTGGATGACAGTTAAGAATCTGATCTGGAATCACATGTAGGCCAGATTCGGTAAGGATGACACATTTTCCTTGTCGAAAACAGATCCATGAACCAAGTGGGCTTCTATACATAATCGTAATTTCATGCACTAAGACTAGCTTTATATATTACAGATTTATTAACTAAACTCAAATTCAATCTGATCCAGAGTCTTGGTGTTTGAATTGGTAGCCCATTGACATTATAACGAAAACACATCCCCCCTTTTGAGACTAGCCTTGAACAGTGCAGCTGGCCAAGGATAATGGGGTCAAACTGGGAGGCAGAATTCAAGTGGGAGGTGAGTGGAAACTCTGGCCTGCAAGTGGCAGACTGAATGGATGTGTTCAACGGAGCAATAAATGCTTACTCTCCAGTTCAGAAGAAAGCATATTCCCACTCGGTGAATTCATCTAGATTCTAAAATGGAAGAAATTGCCTGGTGTTTTGTGGAAAGATAAAAAGGCAAATGCTAAATGTCAAGCAAGTGCTTAAAAATGGGAAGTGAAAGAAATTTGAGCAGATGAATGATGGGTCCCGAGAATCATGAAGTGAATGGTTCGTTCAGAATATTGAGAATGAGAGTCTGTATTTAATGGTGATGCTGCAATTGGCAGAGAATGATCCACTGAATACAAAGATTGTTTAAACTTATATGATGGGGAGGTTTGTAGTGAGCCCAATGGTTTATCTCCTCTGTGAGGTAAGTAAGTGGTTCACGTACGGAATGAATTGCCAGAGGAAACTGTGGATACAGTACAATTATAACATTTCAATGACACTTGGATAAGTACATGAATAAGAAAGATTTGCAGGGAAAGGGTCCAAACACAGGCAAGTGGGACTAGTTTAGTTTGGGAATATGGTCGGTGTGAATTAATTGGACCGAAAGGTCAGCTTCCATGACTCCAGATCGACCTGATGAGGAACTTCACTGGTTTTGAAGTTGTGCCTGGCAAGGCTGATTCAGTTTATGAATAAATCACTTGGAAAGGTGTATCTAACAGACTCTGGATTTCCCAAAAAACTATGAAAATATACTTCCTGCAGAATAGTGTAACTTAGGTGAGATCCGTGGTGAGAACAGCATGAAAAGAAACTTGATAAGAGGCTACAATTGAATACATGAGATTTGTTTTGCTGCAAGATTTTAAATTGTCCATTTACATCCATTTGTTTTCTTTTCAATTGTTGTCAAAAAAGAATGAATTGTATGAGGTTAATGTTCATAATGTGCTTTCTCAACTGAAGATTACGAAAGTAGCTCATCAAGAACCACAAGTCAGTTGAATTAATAATTGATATGGATAGATGAAAGGCAGCATGCCAAATTGGTTTTGTAAAGTGTGGATGAAACCTAAGCATCATATTAATGTATTCCCAAAGGAGATTCCAAGTGCTTAAAGGAAACAATGTTAAAAAGACTGCTCGGAAACCTACAGGTACAAGTGGAGTAGGTGAAGATATTGCCATTCTCTTTATTCTGGCAGAAAAACATTTACTTACACAAAGATATGCTTTGACAGTCCAAGCTGAGAGATGTCTCAATATTCTGTGTAAGAATCGTTTAATGAATTGAGACCTGAGTAATGATATTACATGTTATTTTATATCTACAAATCTCCTTTCTTATTAGTTACGTTTTAGCTTGGAGCTTTGGAGACTCTTTTTTTTTAACATTTTGGCTTGGGAATGCACAGGAAGGAAAAGGATGATCTCACGAGAAATAACAAACAGCCCTCAACCCTATTGTGGGTGTCAGCTGTCACATGGTTGGTAGCATTCTTGCCTCTGAATCAAGGTTGAGAGCTGAAGTCCCACTCCAGGACTCAAACACAAAATTCAAAGCTGACACTCTAGAATGTGCAAACTCTGCACAAACAGTCACCTGAGGATGGATTCAAACCTGGGTCCCTGGCACTATGAGGTAACAGTGTTAACTGCTGAGTCACCATGCTGACCTTTAGATCTAAGCACTTTAATGAAAACATTCATGAAAACATTTAGTGAATTGGCCTCAACCATTTCCTGTGGCAGAGAATTCCACAGGCTCACCACTCTCTGGGTGAAGAATTTTCTCATCATCTCAGTCCTAAATGGTCTACACTCACCTTTTTGACTATGACCCCCTAGTTCTGGAGTCCCCAGTCATTGGGTACATCTTTCCTGCATTACGTCAGTCCTGCTAGGATTTTGTAGGTTTCTGAGATCTCCCCTATCCATCTAACTCCCAGTGTTCAAATATAGTTCAAATTGATCCAAATTCATACATCAGTCGTGCCATCCCAGGAATCAGGCTGGTAAATCTTCATTCCATTTCCCCTTTGATTGGAACATCCTTTCTCAGATAAGGAGACCAAAGACACACAACTCCAGGTGTGGTCTCAAGGCTCCTGTACAATTGCAGCATGATAGCTCCGATCTTGTACTCAAATCTTCTTGCTATGAAGGCCAACATACCATTTGCCACCTCACCTATCTTCTGCACCGACATGCTTAATTTTCAATGACTGATGTATCCAGGTCTCATTGCACCTCCCCCTTCCCAATCTAATGCCATTCAGATAATTTACCTTCTTGTTTTTGCTCTCAATGTGGATAACTTCACATTTATCCAAGTTATAATTCATCTGCCACAAATTTTCCCATTGTCTAAGCTGGTCCAAATCACTGTAAAGCATCTTTGTATCCTCCTCACAGCTCACTGTCTCACTCAATCTTATATCATCTGGAGATATTGCATTTAGTTCACTGATCAAATCACGAATATCTATTGTGAATGGCTGGAGTTCGAGCACCGATGCCTGTGGAGCCCCACCAGTCACTGCCTGATCCGTTTATTCCTATAACCTGTTTCCTGTCTGGCAACCATTTCTCTTTCAATGTAAAAGAGTGTGGTGCTGGAAAAGCACAACCAGTCAGGCAGCATCCAAGGAGCAGGAGAATCGACTTTTCAGGCATAAGCCCTTCATCGACATTGATTCTCTTGCTCCTCGGATGCTGCCTGACCGGCTGTGCTTTTCCTGCACCACACTCCGAGTCTCATCTCCAGGATCTGCAGTCCTCACTTTCTCCTCTATCAATGTAAGTGCATTACCTCAAACCACTGTGCTTTAGTTTTACATGCGAGTTTGGGACCAATCAAAAGACTTCTGAAACTTCAAGTAAACCACATCCACTGACCTCACCTTATTAACCATACGAGAAAAATTCCAGGAGATTCTCCAAACATGATTTCCCTGTTGTAATTCATGGTGACTCTGTCATATCCTGTTATTAAATCATTTTCAATGGTCTCTAACATTTTCCCTACTAATGGTGTCCACCTTAACCGTTCTATAATTCTCTGTTTTCTCTCTACCTCCTTTTCTAAATAGTTGGGGTTACATTAGCAACTTTTTAATCAATAAGAATCATTCCAGACTCTATAGAGTTATGAAAGCTGATCACCGATACATCACTCGTTCTCGAGCCACTTCCTTACCCACTCTGTGATGTCGATTATCAGGCCTTCGAGATTTATTGGCCTTTAATCTGATCAGTTTCCCCAACACCATTCCCCGACTAATACTGATTTCCTTTAGTCCTTCCCTCTTAACCTTGTCTTTCCCAACAGTTTTGGGATGTTAAGTGTGTGAAGACAGAATGGTATGGATTTAATTGTTCTGCCATCTGTTTGGTCTCCATTATAACTTGCTTTGTTTCTGACTGTGAGGGACCTACATTTATATTCACCCACCTTTTTCTCTTCACATACCTATCGAAGCTTTTGCAATCAGTTTGTATGTTCCCTGCAATATTATTGTCATACTCTATTTCCCCCACTCTTTAATTAATATCATTGGCTTCCTTTGCTGAAATCTAAACGCGGCACGGTGGCACAGTGGTTAGCACTGCTGCCTCACAGTGCTAGAGACCCGGGTTCAATTCCCGCCTCAGGCAACTGACTGTGTGGAATTTGCACATTCTCCTCGTGTCTGCGTGGGTTTCCTCCCACAGTTCAAAGATGTGCAGGTCAGGTGAATTGGCCATGCTAAATTGCCCGTAGTGTTAGGTTAGGGGTATGGGTGGGTTGTGCTTTGGCGGGTCGGTGTGGACTTGTTGGGCCGAAGGGCCTGTTTCCACACTGTAAGTAATCTAATCTAAACTGGTCCAAATCCTCAGGCCTTTTTGTGTGCTTCTCATTTGGATCTAATGCTATCTCTAATCTCCCTTTTTAGCCACAGTTGGGTCACCTTTCCTGTTTTATGTACTGACAGTGTCCTTTTTGTACGTTATATTGAGCCGTTTTGACCTTTTCAGAGAGGCAAAGATCTCAAGGCCGCGTTCAAGTTGTCCTTCTGAATATATATTGATCAATAAACATCCTAAAGTCAGATCTGATTGTAGAGAGAGGCAGTGGTATCATGGTAATGTCATTGGGCAAGCAATTTGAAGGCCCTGGTTAATGGGTTCAAATCCCAGCACAGCAGCTGCTGAAATTTAAATTCATTATTCTGGAATTTCAAGGCATTGGTCAGGCCACTTTTGGAGTATTGTGTACAATTCTGGTCTCCTTCCTCCTATTGGAAGGATGTTGTGAAACTTGAAAGGGTTCAGAAAAGGTTTACAACGATGTTGCCAGGGTTGGAGGATTTGAGCTATCGGGAGAGGCTGAATAGGCTGTTTTTCCTGGAGCGTCGGAGGCTGAGGGGTGACCTTATAGAGGTTTATAAAATCATGAGGGGCATGAATAGGATTTTTAGACAAGGTCTTTTCCCTGGGTGGAGGAGTGCAGAACCAGAGGGCATAGGTTTAGGGTGAGAGGGGAAAGATATAAAAGGGACCTGAAGGGCAACTTTTTCACACAGAGGGTCGTGAGTGTATGGAATGAGCTGCTAGACGAAGTGGTAGAGACTGATACAATTGCAACATTTAAAAGCATCTGGATGGATATATGAATAGGAAGGGTTTAGAGGGATATGAGCCAAGTGCTGGCAAATGGGAGTAGATTAGGTTGGGATATCTGGTCGGCATGGATGAATTGGAACGAAGGGTCTGGTTCCATGTTGTACATCTCCATGACTCTATTTTAAGGTGACACCTTATTTTTAAACAGTGACATTTCAGTGTAGGTTTTCCCATGAGAAGGAATATCTACTCTGCAGCAAGCCTGTCAATACGTCCTCAGGATTTTGTGTTGCATTCAATACTGCATGCAGTTCTAGTCTGCCTGCTATAGGAATGATGTGAAACTTGAAAGGGTTCAGAAAAGATTTACCAGGTTGATTCCAGGGTTGGAGGGTTTGAGCTATGGAGCGAGGCTGAACAGGCTGGGGCTGTTTTCCCTAGAGGGTTGGAGGCTGAGGGGTGACCTTATAGAGGTTTACAAAATCATGAGGGGCATGGATAGGATAAATAGACAAAGTCTTTTCCCTGGGATGGGGGAGTCCAGAACTAGAGGGCATGGGATTAGGGTGAGAGGGGCAAGATATAAAAGAGACCTAAGGGGCAACTTTTTCACGCAGAGGGTGGTACGTGTATAGAATGAACTGCCAGAGGAAGTGGTAGAAGTTGATACAATTGCAACATTTAAAAGGCATCTGGAATCCATATGAATAGGAAGGGTTTGGAGGGATATGAGCCAATTGCTGGCAAATGGGAGTAGGTTAGGTTGGGATATCTGGTCGGCATGGATGAGTTGGACTGAAGGGTCTGCTTCCATGTTGTACATCTCCATGACTCTATTTTAAGGTGACACCTTATTTTTAAACAGTGACATTTCAGTGTAAGTTTTCCCATGAGAAGGAATATCTACTCTGCAGCAAGCCTGTCAATACGTCCTCAGGATTTTGTGTTGCATTCAATACTGCATGCAGTTCTAGTCTGCCTGCTATAGGAACTATGTTGTGAAACTTGAAAGGGTTCAGAACGGATTTACCAGGATGTTGCCAGGGTTGGAGGGTTTGAGCTATTAGGAGAGGCTGAATAGGCTGGGGCTGTTTTCCCTGGAGGGTTGGATGCTGACGGGTGACCTTATAGAGGTTTATAAAATCATGAGGGACATGGAGAAGTTGAATAGCCAAGGTCTTTCCCTGGGTTGGGGGACTCCAAACCTCGAGGTTTAAGGTGAGAGGGGAAAGATTAAACGGACCAAAGTAGCATTTTCATGCAGAGGCTGGTGTGTATATCAAATGAGCTGCTAGAGGAAGTGGTGGAGGCTGGTACAATTACAGCATTTAAAATGCATCTGGATGGGAATATGAATAGAAAGGGTTTAGAGGCAGATGGGCCAAATGCGGGCTAATGGGACTAGATTAATTTCGGATATCTAGTTAGCTTGGAAGAGTTGGACTGATGGGTCTGTTTCCGTGCTGTAACTGATTCCAAGTTGCCTCTTTCTTTTAAACTTCAATGAATACAAGCCAGTCATTTCAACTTTTCCCCAGAAGACAATCTTCTCATTCCAGGTATTAGTCTCATAAACTTTCTCTGAACTGCCTTCAAAACATGTAAATGCTTCTGTAATAAGTTATTCAATTCTGTCCACATTACTCCAAATATGGTTTCACCAGGAGCCTGCACAACAGATGTATAACCTCCATCCTTTTAGGTTCAATTCCCCTCATGATAAATTTTATTTCCTTTTTAATAATTTTCCCAATTGCTTGCATAGAGTCAAACAGCATGAAAACAGACATTTCAGTCCAACTAGTCTGTGCCAACCATAATTCCAAACGAAACTAGTCCTACCTACCTACACTTGGCCCATATCTCTCAAAACATTTCTTATTCAAGTACTTTCTAAACATCTTTTAAACATTGTAACTGTATCTGCCTTTACCACTTCCTGTGAAAGTTCATTTCACACAGGAACTATTCTCTTTGCACAAAAAAATCTCTCATGGCCTTTTTAAATCTTTCTTTTCTCACCTTAAAAATATGCCCCCTAGTCTTGACATGTCCACCCTAGGGAAAAGACATCAGCTATTGACCTTATTGATTTCCCTCATGATTTTATAAATGTCTATAAGATCACCTCTCAACCTTCTACATTCCAGTGAAAAAAGTTCCAGCTTATCCAGCCTTGCCTTATATTTCAAACTGGGTAAAAACAATGACTGCAGATGCTGGAAACCAGATTCTGGATTAGTGGTGCTGGAAGAGCACAGCAGTTCAGGCAGCATCCAAACAGCTTCGAAATCGACGTTTCGGGCAAAAGCCCTTCAACTCTCTATTCCTGGCAAATCTCTTCTGAGCCCCCTCTAGCTTAATAATATCTTTCCTGTAATAGGGTGAGCAGAACTGGGCATTACTTCAGAACAGGCCTTGTGAATGTGCTGGACGACAACAGCATAATGTCCCAACTCCTATACTTGGTCTGAGCAATGAAGGCCAAGATGCTAAAAACCTTCTGAACCACCTTGTCCACATGTGATGCAAACTTATCTGCATACTAACCCTTTGTGAGTAATGCAGAAAGACACTCCAATTCATGTGCATCTGAAAGCTGTGCAATCTCTCTCCATTTAGTTAATGTGCTTCTTTTTATTCTTCATGCCAAAATTGACAATTTCACATTTTCACATACTCTATTTGCCTGCTCACTTGACCTATTCGAGTCTTATGTCGTAGCCTTATTATCCTCACAACTTAATTTTCTGCCTATCTTAGTGTCCTCAGCAAATTTGGAAGCAATACTTCATTTTCCTTGATCGAAGTTACTTAAATAACTGATAAAGAATTGAGGTTCTAACATCGATCTCTATGACACACCACAGGTTACACCTTTCTAGCCTTAAGTGAAATTCATTCCACGCTTACTCACTGATTCCTGTTGACCAGCCAATCTTCCAACCACGCCAATATGCCACTCTCTATACCATGAGTCTTTATTTTCTACAATAACCTTTGGTATGACACACTATCAAATGCTTTAGTTCAGTTGCAAGTTAGGATGGGTAATAAATGCTGGCCTATCATCAATCCACCACAGAGAAAAACTATATTGAAAATATTATCATGTTGCTGCTATTGGCAGCTTGCTGTACACATATTGGCTGTTGTGTTTCATACATTAATATAGTGATTACCTTTACAAGCAATGAAGTATTATTTTGAATATCCTTTAAGATTTTCTATGGTCATAAAAACCATTATATAAACATAAGTTTTTTTTCTACTTTCCCAGAACACAAATTAACCTTTACTTAATCGTGTACTGTGTCCTGTTCTCAAAATAAATTGAACAAATGTTGACAGTATCAATTTAACATTGCTCTGTATGCTTGATAATGACTAATTGTTTTACATCAATAATCTGAATTCAAATTGTCAGGAAAAATACTGCTCAAACAAACTGACAAAACTGCCGGAAGCATCTGAATCTGATCCGGTAGGTGAAGATCTAATGCTATCCTTATCTAATCCTTATCCTATTTTGTTGAGAATGTAGTTCTTGTTTATTTATGAAGTAGTGAAGTACATTTTGCTTGACCAATAAGTGTTACCACGATAACTCTGTAAGCAATATATTAATAAAAATTTTGAACTGTGTACAGTTCCTGTGCTCTTAGCTCTAACATCAAAACTGCTGAATAAACATAAAGCTATTGCTGCTTACAGCAGAAGCTAGACTGTGACAGCATTGATGTGCAAGTATGTGGGTGAATGTAAATACAGGGGTCTTGAATTGGGCTTGGACTGTTGGGGTCCTGAATAGTAATGTTTTAAGCACCAGGAGGCATTCATCAGGAAGTGATTGATCTGAGATGTCAGGTAGAGGGAAGAGTTCAAGTGCTGGTGAGATTTAGGGTGGAATTTCATCCCTCTCTGCTCCCACCCTCAACCCCACCTCACCGGATGGGTTTAGAGATTGGGAAGCATTTAATTGTGCAAGTGAGTGCCAGATGAGGAACTCAGCCACCTTCCCATCTCTACCCTGTGGCAGAAATGTTCATAGGTGGATGCCCTACCCAAATGCCAATCAAGCATCTAAAGTGGGAGCCAAGAGTGTGGTGCTGGAAAGGCACAGCAGGTCAGGCAGCATTCAAGGAGCAGGAGAATTGACGATTCGGGCATAAGCCCTTCATCAGGAATGAGGCTTGTGGGCCAGGGCGGCTGAAAGATAAATGGGAGGGATGTGGGGATGGGGGTAAGGTAGCTGGGAATGTGATAGGTAGATGAAGGTGGAGGGGGAAGATGATAGGTCGGAGAGGAGAGTGGAGTGGATAATTGGGAAGGAAGATGGACAGGTCAAGAGGGTGGCCTACAAGCATCATTCTTGATGAAGGGCTTATACCCAAACATCGATTTTCCTGCTCCTTGAATGCTGCCTGACCTGCTGTGCCTTTCTAGCACTACACTCTCGACTCTGATTTGCAGTGCTCACTTTCTCCAAGATCCTAAAGTGGGAGCCTGTAAAGCAATTCTTATTGTTTTTCATTGTTGATTCTCAAGGTGGATTCCTCATTGTCAGGCACTTCATGCCTAATTCAGAGATCCAGCATCAGGAACGATGGGACCCACTTACAGCTAGGACACTGTCCTTTCTTCTGCTTTCCTGCCACCTACAGGCAGCGTCTCAGCCCTAACAAGACCCGCATCCTAACCCTATCTCTCTCTCTCTCTCTCCTCGCCTGTGGTCAAGGTACCTTGTTTGGAGGCTGAGGATGTGGGCAAGATCCTAAATGAATATTTGCATTAGTATTCACTCTGTAGGAAGATATGGAGGTTGGTGAGATTTGTGCGGAGCATGTCAATATGCTATGGCATTTTGAGATCAATGAAGAGGTGGTGTTGGGCCTCTTGAAGAGCATTAAGGTGGATAAGTCCCCAGGGTCTGTTGGTATCTACCTCAGGTTATTGAAAGAGACAATACAGGAGATTGCTGAAACCTTGACCAAGATCTTTGCTGCATCATTAGCCACTGGAGAGGCACCAGGGGACTAGTGAATAGCTAATGTTGTTCCTTTGTTCAAAAGGGAAATAGGGATAATACAGGAAACTATAGCCTTGTGAGTCTCACATCAGTGGTTGGGACGCTATTGGAGAGAATTCTTTCAGGATAGGATTTATGTGCATTTGGAAAAACACGGCCTAATTAAGAACAGTCATCATGGCTTTGTGTGGGCAGGTCATGCCTTACTAACTTGATTGAATTTTTCAAGGCAGTGACAAAAGTAATCGATTTATTGTCATGTGTATCTCAATACAGTGAAAAGCTTGGTTATGAACACTACAGACACATCATAGTCAGCAAGGATGGACAGATCAAAAAAACTTAGACCCATATGAGGGTGGAGTAGTGGATGTTGTCTACATGGATTTTAGTAAGGCTTTTGTCTAGGTCTCTCATGGTATACTCATCCAGAAGATGAAGATGCATGTGATCCATGGTGACTTGGCCATATGGATTTGGAATTCACTTGCTCATAGAAGGTAGACGGTAATGGTGGAAGTGTGGTTTTCTGGCTGGAGGTCCAGAACTAGTGGTGTTCTGCAGGGATCCATACTGTAACCTCTGATGTTTGTGATAACATATAAATGACTTGGATGAATATATAGATGGGTGGGTTAGTAAGTTTGCAGACGACACAAAGATCGGTGGAGTTGTGGATAGTGTAGAAGGCTGTCAAAGGATATAGTGGGATATAGATCAGTTGTAGATGTGAGGACAGAAATGGCAGGTGGAATTTAATATGGGTGCATGTGAGGTGATCAAATATTAAGTAAAAGTTCTCAGTTAACGGTAGGACCCTGAACAGCATTGACGTACAGAGAGATCTTATGGTTCAAGTCCATAGCTCCCTGAAAGTGATCATTCAAGCAGACAAGGTGGTAAAGAAGGCATATGGCATGCTTGCCTTTATTCATTGGGGAATTGAGTACAAGCATGTCATGTTGCAGCTTTATCAGACTTTGTTTAAGCCACACACCACTGTATTGCATTCAATTCTGATTGCCACATTACAGGAAGGATGTGGAGACTTTGGAGAGGGTGCAGTAGAGGTTTACCAGGAGATTGCCTGGATTAGAGGATATGAGCTATAAGAAGAGGCTAGAAAAACTCTGGTTATTTTCTCTGGAGTGCAGAAGCTGAAGGGATACTTGATAGAAATCTAAATAAATATGAGATGCATAGATAGGGTTGATGGTACGAATCTTTTTCCCAGAGTTGAAATATCTACCGTGAAGGGGCATGTATTTAAGGTGAGGGGGGGGGGCAAGTTCAAAGGAGATGTGAGGGGCAAGATTTTTGAACAGAGAGTGGTAGGAGTCTGGAACCCACTGCCAGAGTGGTGAGATCTGATAAGGGTGTATAAGGGACTTACAGATAAGCGTACGAATGTGTAAAGAATGGGGGGATATATACCAAAGGCCAGCAGACGGGATTAGTTTTAATTTGTCATCATGTTTGGCACAACATCATGGGCTGAAGGGACTTTTCCTGTGTTATACAGTTCTATGTTCTATGTTGATTTTGCATGCCTAACTTGTGCATTACTAGCAGCTACCATCATCTCCTTGGTGGCACTGATGGCAATGGGGAGCTGTCAGCCTATGACTGTCTGGCAGAGCACAAGGGCAGTATCTCCAGCCCTCCTCGCATCCTTGATAGCAGGGATGGTCTGCCACTTGCCACTTAAGTGCCTGGCTGGCACTTACTTCCCAAAGAAGGTGATGTATGTTGCTTGCCACTGCCCCAGTCAGCATAACCCTTGCCTGCATTAAATTTTACCCTGAGCATGAAGTGATTGGTGTTGTTTCAGAATATTTACTGTACAAATGAAATTAGGCTTTTACATTTTCCCCCCTTACCACAAAACCATTATTCTCCCAATAATCTGTCTTCCAACAAACCAGGCGCGTTCCTTTCTCCAAGTGTAAACTATGGCCTGGAGTCCTTAGATTATGTGATCAAGTAGATCTTCACCCTACAATATAATGATAAAATGCTCTCGCGAGACTTAAAATGCACCTTGCATTTGTACAGACTGGGTGGGAATCCAGTAGCAATTTATTGCCATAAAGGATTTAGGCATCAAACTTCAGGACAGAAATATTCAGGACTTAGGCATCAAACTTCAGGACTTCAGGAGGGGGACAGTATAGAATCATTACAATTATACATAAGGACTAAAACAGATTATTCTGATGATTGGTTGCAAACATTTGTTTCCTGTGGTAAAAACCAAAACAAATGGAAATCATCTTGAAATGAGCATTTGGAGACATGAAATTCACACAAAGAGTAGTGGAAATATAGAGGCCACTCTGCCAAATAAGTTGTGGATGCTGGGACAATGGAAACTTTCATGACTGAGATTGATTGATTTTCCTTCAGAGAATGTATCAAGGGATGCAGAACAAAGGAAAGTGAATGGAGTTGAGGTTGTATCAGCCAATATCTAATTGCATGGCAGAAGGAGCTTGAGATGCTGAATTGCCAACTTGTCCTCTGATGTTAATGCTCAGAATGGACTTCTGGGGAAGGCAGGGGAGGTGAAACATCCAAGCTATTGAAGACACCATTTGTTGTTGTGATTGAAGGAATTGTAAATTTTTCTAGATGGATCAATTAACATAGGTAGAGTGGCTTTCTCTGTTCATCTTTATCTTGTAAAGTACTGCTGCTAATCATTTGTAAGCACTGTCACTGGTGTTATTAGGTTCCACAAAATATGTAATCATCTCTGGCTGCCCTACTCACTAAATCCTCCAATTGTATTCTTTAAGAAATCTTCGCTGTGTCTTTTGTAAAATGAATTAATTAATAAATCAGAAATGAGGAGAACTCAGACTGTAAACGAGCAAGAGAATTGGTCTCGGGCCTGGCCTAAAGTGTCCGTTGATGGAATTTACTTTAAGGCAACTAGCTGCAGGAGTTGGCCAGGCATCTACTGCATTGTTTAACAAGTTACAACACAGAATGAGATCGTTCAGACCATTGTCTGTGTTGACTGAATGAACTAATGGTTGAATAATGGACACTGTTTCCCTTCAAGATTTGATGAATTATGGCTAGCTTAGGTGTTGAGCCTTCCAGCAGCTAGGCCCAAAGATGAGGACACTTGAAACAGAGAATGTGAACCTGGACCATGGGGAGGGTTAGGCAGAGGTGAAACAGAGGCTTGTAGTATCTTTGTGGAGTCAAAGGGGTGGCTCCTGCTCCAACTGACTCCAGAGAAGGGTAACTTCAAAAAAATGGAATTGAACAAATGCTTTGAGCCTGGCATGATCATGTGGAGTTGACATGACATAAACTTTGCCCACTTGTACCTGAAGTTTATGTTCCACTCTACTCTGATTTGCATGTGCCAGGTAAGTGCCTTGGGCATGTAAAATACACCCTCTTCCAAAATGTTGCTTCACAGTCTGCAACTCAGATTGGGCACAGGATTACCAGTTGAAATTCATCCCCCAACACTCATCTTAACTGCAACTCAGCAGAGCAGAGTTGATTGTTTCTCCCAATGACTTTTACTGACAGTTATTACCCCAACCTGGCAAAAGACTTGCTTCTCATTTCTCATTTTGCTTGAGGGCTGTTAATTTTTATCTGTTGGTTCCGCAATAACAGCCGAAGATAAAGTGCCTGCTTGTGTTTAAATTATGCTTTCCTCCCAGGATTTTAAACATCTGAATCATGCCCATTTCAGTCTTGCCTACTGCAGTTCAAACTTTCAGTGCTCTGACTCCTCAAAGTCAGGATTGATGCTCTGGTTTTAATTGTTGATCATATTACGTGAACTTTTTCCAATATAATTACTTTTCAAAATAGAAGAGCTCAAAATTCTACCTTGTATTGTATGCACCATGTGTGCAAACTTCTCATGCAGTATCAGATAGTATTTTGTTGAGGACATCAGTGGTAGAAGTATGTTGAATAGACAGATTATGATATTCGTTGGCATGGAACACTGAGTTGATTACACCACTACCAGTTTCAACCACAAATGCTCTGGTTCATGCTCTGACTTATCCTGGCATTGCTGAATATGTATTCAGCAGCAGGAAGGATCCTAACAATGCTCTTTTAAAATATTTTTTTCTTTTTCTTAATATCTGGAAGTGCTATCTCACACAACCAAATGGCTTTTTCCACCACCAAATCACCTGTGGCAATTTTCACTTATTAGCACAATTAATTCACTCATGGTTTTCAATTGATTAATTTATATACAAATCTGTTAAGGGTAATGCAGACCACTAAAGGTGAGGGAGAGGACTAGATCAAAATGGAGCTGAAAGCACTCCAACCCCTGCAGTGCCCACTGAAAAGCAATATTTAAAGGGATCGCTGAACACTTTCAGTTAAAAGTTTCAAATTACATAGCACCAGGTTAAAGTCCAACAGGTTTATTCGGAAGCACTAACTTTCAGTGCGCTGCTCCTTCATCAGAAAAGCTACCTGATGAAGGAACAGTGCTCAGAAAGCTAGTGCTTCCAAATAATCCTGTTGGGCTACAACCTGGTGGTGTGTGATCTTTGTCCACCCCGGTCCAACACTAGCACCTCAACATCACAACTTTCAGGTAAGTTGTTGACTGATCTCTTTTGGCTGTCGCTCAGTTAATAGAAAGTGTTTGGCTGTATGTCCTCTTACTTAAAGTTGATGAGGTCTGCAGGAAGTAGTGAGGGATATGGGGAAAGCCTTGGCTCTCATTTCAAGCGTTCCACTCAGACTACGTTCTCTCAGTCACAGGTTTTGCAGCCTCCATCCTCCTTCAATCTGCAGTGCATCAATAATGTTCAGTAATGGTGATGGCAGGCAGGACAGTGCTTGAGTATGAGGAGGGAGGGGAGTCCTCTGGGCAGGCAGCCATATGCATTGAGGGTCTTCATGGAATAGTTCTCTTGTCAAAATATCAGGGAGGAACAGTGACATCTATGTTTTACAAAGGGGTGGGGGGGGGTTGGAAGTGATGAAATCTGCCACCCACCTTAGTCTCCAGGCAGGATACTGATGACATGACCATGGCTTTGAAGGTGACTCGGCCTACAAACTCTTTGTGGCTGGATCGTTGCAAGCTGGAGTAGACAATTTCTCTCTCATTGACTTGGAGATAGTGAGGACTGCAGATGGTGGAAAGTCAGAGTCAATAAAGTATGAAGCTGGAAAAAGCACATCAGGCCAAATAGCATCAAAAGAGCAGGGGAGTCAACGTTTCAGGTTGGAATCTTTGTGAATGGTTCCGACCTGAAACATCGACTCCTCTAAAGCGTGACCTGCTGTGTTTTTTTGAGCTCCACACTTTATCAACTACAAATTCTCTCTCATCTCAGTTTTGTTATCCATTTGCTGTACAACAGAGATGAATGATGGAATTGAGGGAAATAAGCCATGTTCCCGCTCTACAGACAGAGGTAGGTAGAGCACTCTCCTCACTTTGTCAGGACAGCAGGCTTCCATGTGCTGTAGGGTAACACTGACTGAACACAAGTCACTTTGCTGATGACATCCAAATGCAACTCCAAATGGTTGCTCTCTCTGTCTCTCTGCAGAGGTGAATGCCCACTATCCACAGATGGTCATAGTGCCATTATCCTGTGTCAGTTCAGAGACACCATGTCAGTATTTGTGCCATATGCTGGAGTGCTCAAGAAATACTTCCATTGTCTGAACTACTCTTGGGACAGCCCTGCACCAAGTGCCCAGAAGTGTTTTATGGTTTGTCATGGTCTGCTGCCCCTTGAGGGCATGACCCTTGCCAATAGATATTTAGTCAACAGCTGAGGAGGTCGTAGAAGGTAGGAGGCTCTGCATTCAACAATGACAGCATTGAATCCAGCTTAAATTCCTTATTCAATAAAAGTCCCACACTTTCTGTTCCTCCAAAACATCACAACATCTACAATATGACTGAAGTAAAAGCCACCACAAAATAACTATAGCAACCCAACTTGATTAACTAACCGCTTCATATTCCATACAAATCTCAGCGCATTTTTCTAATTTCAAGATTATAATGGTGCTGGAAATGCACAGCAGGTCAGGCAGCATCCGAGGAGCAAGAAAATTGAGGAAGGGCTTTTGCTCAAAAGGTCGATTTTCCTGCTCCTTGGATGCTGCCTGACCTGCTGTGCTTTTCCAGCACTACTCTAATCGTGACTCTAAACTCCAGCATCTGCAGTACCCACTTTTGCCTCATTTTCCTAGTGTTTTAATTAATGCTTGTCCTTTGTGTGTCTTTGTCTGGAACAGGGTTATCACCTACCTGCAGCATGTTGAGTGGAAGACTGCTGACTCAGAGCACTCCAGATGAACTTACAGGATGGTCCAGGACAGATCTTGGACCTTGGTAAACCTGGCTTCAAATGGCAATTCAACAGCAACCTGAGCTTGAGCTGACTGGCAACAGCAAGGTTAATGCTCTGTTGAATCGCTGCTACTTCCCTGTGGAAGTGATGCCTCGGTTATTGCAGCCGAGGATTGGATTGCAGATTGCTGGACTGTCATGAAATTGTGCAAGCCACTTTAACTGCTGCCATCTGAGCTACGACGAGAGCATTCGAAGCCTGCATGTCAGCAAAGTGGCATCAGATGGCACCACACTGAGATTCTTGAACTCCGCTGCAACATTTTTGAGTGGTTCCTTTTTGTGTTGCAAAAATAACGACATCACTGTCTCATGCTCAGGCCTACAAGGGTCCTTGTGAAGTTAACCACCCATTCCAGTCTCTGTGCATTACTCTGTAGCAGTGGGTGCCAAACTACTCTGTGCATCTTGGCTGTGACCACAGACATTCTGGAAAATATGACTGCATCAGGCTTTAAAATCATAAAATGTAGGAGCAGAGTTAGGCCATTGAGTCTGCTCTGTCATTAAATGAAATCAGGATTGATCTGATAGTTCTCAATTCCACTTTCCTGCCTTTTCCTTGCAATCCTTGATTCCCTTCCTGACTAAAAATCAGTATATCTCAGCATGAGTATTTTAAATGACTCCGTCTCAATAGCTATCTGCAGTAAAGAATTCCACAGATTCGCTACCTTCATCTCTGAAATTGCACCTCATCTGTGTCTTAAATAGATGACCCCTTATTCTGAGGTTATGCTCTTTGGTCCTGGACTCTCCCACAAGGGGAAGCAATGTGTCCCCATGCAACCTATGAAGTCCACTAAAAATCTTATATCTTTCAATTAGGTCAGATGGCTTGCTCCTAAATCCAATGCTCCAAAGAACAGCTTTGGAATCAGAAGAAATGACAGAATGTGTGGAAATGTTAGAAGGAAGATTAAGCATGATTAGATCATCACATTTGATTCTTTCAGCCCAGCTGGTCACATGCCCAGTCCAGTGATGGTGAGCATGGATTCCTTCCCTCAGAGTGAGAATATGTCATAGATTCTGTCTCACAACAGTTGGCTGCTGCTGCCTCCATTTGTGTGTCATCTTGTCTTACAAGATAGAGAAAGAAGAAAGTGTGTCTGAGAGTTATGCTATGAAGGGTCTATCATAGTTGAATATTTGACAGTGTGTCCAAGGTCTGAGATGTGGGCTTGAGTGTGTGAAGGTGATGTGAACCAAAGAATGCTTTATATATAGTGATTCATGGCAGCACAGTGGCTCAGTGGTTATCACTGTTGCCTCACAGTACCAAGGTCCCAGGTTCAATTCCAGCCTCGGACAACTGTGTGCACATTCTCTCCGTGTCTGCGTGGGTTTCCTCCGGGTGTTCCGGTTTCCTCCCACATTCCAAAGATGTGCGGATCAGGTGATTTGGCCATGGTAAATTGCCCATAGTGTTAGGTGCATTAATCAGAGGGAAACTGGTCTGAGTGGGTTACTCTTCAGAGGGTCGATGTGGACTAGTTGGGTCGAAGGGCCTGTTTCCGCACTGTAGGGAATCTAATCTATAATGGAGACTGTTTGTTTGTGGGTGAGGAATAAGGATATGGTGCATTGAGTTTGAAGGAAGCTTGAAAGACACGTGGCAGAATGAGGCATGTGGAAATGCATTCACCAATGTTGACTATGTCTGCGAGGTTGATGAACTTCTTTCATCACTGTGTTAGGAGCTCAGAGCAACTCTGCTAGCAATGATCTGTGCAACCATCAGTTCCCATTGCTTTCCTGGAGTTTGTTTGGAGTGCTTTCTCACTCCCCTGTGACTATCTGCCTATCGACATCTTGCACCAAGAACTGAATCACAGGACTTAGAAGCTAAAAGTCTGCTATGTCTCTGCCTCAAGTCAAAATCATTTGAATGATTTCAAACACCTTCTCGGGTTAAAATATGCCTCTCCCTTAAGTGATGTAAACCAGTTTAAAGTAGTTCAAACTACCTTGAACTTGAGCTAGCCTCTCAAGCTAGCCTCCTAGTCAGACCAGCAGCCCCTCAATAATGCCATCAGCATTGGTTGCCTATTGCAGCGTAAATGTGACATTAAGGAATGTGTTAATCACAGATCTTGGTCCCTGTAGGGAGCCTGGCTTAGTGATTCTGCCATCTCTGTAATGAGAGGTATCTGTGCCTAATCCGGATATCACTGTATTTATAATCATGTAAATTATGCACATGTGCATCATGTGCTTATTTTTGAGCCTGATACAAATTTCTCCCAGTGTCTTTCATTTTGGTATATTATATGTCTCTGAGACTGAACATTTTCAGAAATAAGTTACACCCCAATATTTCACTCCTGGTCGTAAATCTGAATTGGAAGATTCATTTCCATGATGAATTCATGATTCATTAGGTTCCCACTGAAAATTGCTTCAAATTGATTCAGTGACAGACTTATGATATCACTCTCTCCCAGCTGCTCTCCCTCTTCCCCCTACCTTTCCCCCACCCCTCTCTCTCCCCCAACACCCCTTTCCCCTACCCCCTTCTCCTCCCAACTCTCTCTCCTCTGGCTGCAGCCCCCCCCATCCCGCCTTTAGTCCATTTTCACCTCACTAGTAGTGTCCCTGCTCTGGGATGGAAGACCCAGATGCAAATTCTATCTGCTCCTGTGTTGTACAATATTATCTCTGAATAGATTGAATAGATGTTATCTATGCCTGCCTGATTTGTAGGGAGCCTGGCTTAGTGATGCTGCTTTCCCTGTAATAAGAGAAAAGTATTTGTAGTTTACCCAACATCACTGTCATATCGCTGTCTTTATAATCATGTCAATTACCCACGTGTGTGAAATTATATTTCTGTTAATGTTAAACTGTATTCTTTGGTCAGGCAACCTAATTATCTATGCCTCTGAGAATTGTAAACATTTCCTCTAAACTGGTCATCTGGTTATTTATTCTTGCACTAAGACAAAACTCAATTGCATTGGGAAAAATACCCATTTTCACCTCCTACCTAATTCACTTTAAATGAAGGGTAAATAGCTGGGAAAGTATCCCTGTTCATATTTGAAAAATGATCCCTAATTTATTTTGTCTGCTGTCTTTTGCATATCTGGGGCTTACAATTGGTATAGCAATTTTTCTCTGGGTGGGGAGGGGAATTGAATTTTTTGGCCATAACAGTTTCTGCTGGTCAATCCTGACATCAATCTCAAAATCAATCCTGAAAATCTGTTGAGACTTTCCAAGGCTTTTGCTTCTAAGATGATAGAAGTTGATGAAGATGGATAGGAGAAAGTTCATGTGCAGCATCAGTTTTGACTAGAAACGAATTGGACTGTATGGGTTTTGTCTGCGTTATAAATAAGTCATAGTTTTGTAACCCATCAATTTCTCTCCTTATGGACTCTGGGCTCTTTAGGTGAACACCAGTGAAACTCTGAAATATTTTAAGCATTTTTCTCAATACAAACATCACATCAACAAGCTGATCATTTTTATTTCTTTGTTTTTAGTTTGAGATTTCATTTAACTGCAGTAATTCTTTGGATTCTAGCCTGCTATTATTCAAAAAATGTCTCCCAAAGCCTTTGCTACTTTCTTAAGGATCCTGGAGTGTATTTTCTGCCCAATTCCTGACAAGCAGGAACTTGTACTTTGGCTGGAAGTGCAGCTTTAATTCATTTTCCAGTCCTCTGAATCTTCCAGCCTATGCTTATATAAGTAGAAACAATTTTCTACACAGTCAATAATACATTATACCAGGTTTTCCCCATTATAAATAATTACTGCACTAAACCACTGACTCTTGCTTAAATTCCCCAACATAAATCTTGATGGCACAATTATACCCCTGCACTTTTAGCAATAAGCAACTTTGCAAATGCGCATGAGAAACATTATAGTTTGAACAAATAATTTATTTGTATAGTTTTACAATCCAACCAGAGCCTAAATTAATTTGTTGGATGGAGAGGCAGCACACACTGTATGGGAAAAGGACATTGCAGATATTTCCAGAGAATATTCAATTCTCTCTCATCTGTAGCCTGAATGTAAAATTGTAACAGAACGATGGTTATCATGCGCAAAAGAAATCCTATATAAAGCAAAAGATTAACAGACAGCTTTTATAAACTAATTTAAGATGGGAACTTTCATAGTCGATTACAGAAGTTAAAAACTAATTGTAGGTTTTTACTCATGCTTGAGATGTTGGCGTCACTGGCAAGGCTGTTTCCTGACTCTAATGACCATATGGACTGCTTCTCAACTGACAATGAGGTATTGTTGAGTTCCCTATCATCATCTTCATCACCATGTCTGGGATCACCACTGAGGGGAAGTTTAATCGGATAAACTGTTTCAACAACGAAGAGATAAAACAGAACAGAAGCATTCTGCAAAGACCTATTCCTGACAAAGACAAAACTTTAAAAAAATTCATTCATGAGGTGTGTGTGTTGCTGGCTGGGCCAACATTTATTGTCCATCCCCAATTGCCTTTGAGAAGGTGGGCAGGAAGCTGCCTCCTCAAGCTATTACAGTTCACCTGTTGTAGGCTGATTCGCAATACCATTTGGTAGGGAATTCCAGGATTTTGACCCACCAACACTGAAGAATGGCAACATATTTCCAATTTAGGATGGTGAGTGGCATGAAGGGAAACTTACAGTTGGTGCTGTTTCCATGTAACTACTGCCCTTGCCCTTCTAGATGGAAATGATTGTAGGTCTGGAAGGTGTTGTCTGAGGATCTTTAGCAAATTTCAGAAGTGCATCTTGTATATAGTACACACTGCTGCTACAGTGCATCAGTGGTGAAGGGAGTGGATGTGGTGCTAATTGAGCTGGCTGCTTTGACCTGGATGGAGTTTATTGAATGTTGTTGGAGCTGCACCCATCTAGGCAAGTGGAGAGTATTACAATCATACTCCTGACTTGTGCCTTGTCGAAGGTGGACAGGCTTTGAGAGTCAGGAATACTACTCACTACATTATTTCTAGCCTCTGACCTGCTTTTGTAGCCACTGTGTTAAAGTGGTGAATCCATTTAAGTTTCTGGTCAATGTTAACCCTCAGGATGTTGATCGTCGGGGTATCAGTGATGGCAACATCATTGAACATCAAGGGGCAGTGTTTATTGGTGATGGTCATAGCTGGGTATTTATGTGGTTTGAACGTTATTTGCTACTTGTCAGCCCAAGCTTGGATATTGTCAAGATCTCATTGCATTTGAACAGTAACATTTTCACCATCCAGCTATTCCATATAAGGAGTTTGATGAGGGACTCACATGGATGAGCATCTCCAGAAATTCAACATCAGACAGGACAGACAAGTCTGCTTGATTAATGTCCTTGATAATGAACTCAGTCTTCAGCCCCTGCATCACTAGGATGGCATGGCTGCTACATGTACTGTCTTTAGGGTGCACTGCAGCAACTCAACAAACCTTGACAGCTTCTCCCAGCCCTGGTCACTGCCACCATTATGGGAACGCCATTTACTTTTCAGTTTCCCATCTAAATCACAATATACTGATTTGGAAATAGAGTTCAGTCCCTTTTGACATGGCTGGCTATTCATGGAAGCATCATCACAAGGACCACAGAAATTCAAATAGGAAACTCATTTCCACATTCTCATGGTGCCGAGATAGGTTACGGATGTAGCTTTTACGTTGTCACCTGCATTCTGAGAATTTGAAAGAAATCTAGTTGGATTATAATTTTTGGTAATTAGTTGGTTAGTTCCACAATTTACGTACTAACCTATCAACTGTGTCAAATGCTACAATTAGCATTGGAGTAAAGATACCGGCAATGGAGATTAAAGTGTTCCTTATTTAAAATGATTTCATATTACCTTAAAATGGAAGTATACTTGAGTGGATTGTTATCCTGCACTTCCCAATGTTTCAGTCACCTCTCGTTACTCTGGCTAGAAGAAATCCAGAAGCAGAGTAACATTACTTTAATTTTTTTAGACGCATTTGAATCAATTGCCATAATCGTTAATTAACATTAATAAAAAAGGCATTAAAGTAGAGCTGATCTTCACATAATAAAGATTTTCTGATGCTATCACATTCTAGATAGACATGGTGCATATCTAAAGAAAAGGAATTGAACTGAACATGGCTCATTTTCAAGAGGCTACTAGCCAAAACTTCTAAGGATTAGTAAAAGTAAGAAGGTTGATAGAGAAATGCCAGATACACAGAGCCAACCTGGTCTTTTCTTTTTGTTTTATTTTATTTTGTTCATTGAACACGAATATTTAAAGCGGCAACAATTGTGGTGTAAATCAGTAAACCTTACCTCCCCAAGGTGATGTATAACAATAAGAGCCTCATTGCGACTATTCTGGGTCTTAGAAACAGTTGTCCAATTAATTCCACTCTCCCGCACTTTCTCTGTAGCATTGCAAGTTTTTACTTTTCCAGTTTTCATCCAACGCCCTTTTGAAAATTATTACTGATTCTTCTTCCAGCTTTTGAAGGTATGGTAACGGTTACACCTTTTATGTGTTTTAAATTTGGACTGTGGACCAAAAAGAAAAGACTGTGTCTTAAATCAAGGACTGTAGCAGGAGTTGCTGTACTTTTGAAAACAAGTTTCTGGAACTCATTGTTTAGAGTATTGCCTTGTTCAGGTCGTGGGGGAGGAGATCTAAGACATTACAGCTCCAAGTGATCTTTATCCAGTGACAGAATGCTGATGTAGCTTTGTGCGGTTGGAACCAACTGTTGATGCCAGAATTAATCAGTATGACGACGACTCTTCGATTCACTCCTGGACTGGTGAAGTGTTTGTGTGTTTACAATACAGAAGGAGAAGTACCCAGAAAGGACAAGGTTTCTCTCTCTCTCTGCAGTGAAGTAACCAAAGCCTTGAAGACCACTCGTTCTTCACCCTCACCTGCTGTTGTAATCTAAAGATTTTACAATAAGCTTGCGAACTGTCCTTTGCCTTCCACAAAGTGTTGCGAAAATCTGGGGTTGGTTTAAACTAGCTTGTCAGGGGACAGGAACCTGAGGGACAAACCAAACTGGAAGGGAATCAAGTTGATAACGGCAAGAAGAAAAGTTGTGGGAGAGACTGGGAGACGATAGAAACAAAGCCAAGCATCAGATTTGGTTTCAAATATGGGTTGGCAGGGCATTAGATCTGAATGTATGCAGCATTCTCAACAAGACAGGTAGTCTAACAGATACAAATAGAGTGAAATGGTTATTATATAATTGCTATTACAGAAGCATGGCTGCACGGTGACCAGAACTGGGAACTGAATATTCAAGAATATTTCAATGTTTAGGAAAGACAATAAGAAGGAAAAAGAAATGGATTTGCACTGATGATTACAATTATAATCACTACATTAGTAAGGGAGGATCTCAGATCGGAAGAACAAAACTTCAAATCCCTTTGGGTGGAACTAAAAAATAGCAAGAGACTGAACACATTGGTTATTATTACTTATAGGTCACCAAATACTAGTGGCAGTTTGGAGTATGGTATAAATCAGGAGAAGAGAGAAGTTTGTAACAAGTACAACACTAATAATGGGTGACTTTAATCTACATATAGACTATGTAAACCAATTGAGCTCTGAAGCTGTGGAGAATGTGTTTCTGGAGTGTTTAGGGATGGTTTTTTTAACAGGAGCACGTTGAAGAGCCAACTAGAGGGGACACCATTTTGAATCTAGTCTAATGTATTGGGAATGAGTTAATTAATAATCTTATAAAAGAAAGTTTGGTATGAGGTTAAAAGAAAAGCCTGATGAAATTGTAGAAGTAACAGTACATTTGAGAATTGGGATTTTTTTAAGAATACAGCAAAGGAACACAAAGAAACTGATAAGGAAAGGAAGAACAGAGTATGAATACAATTTGGCAGAAGCATAAAAATGGGCAATAAAAGTTTCTAGAGATACATAACAAGGAAATGTTTGGTTAAGCTGAATTTGGGTCCCTTAAGTAGAGAGGAGCATTTATAATGGGGAATAGAGAAATGGGAGAAGCTAAATGGATACCGTAGTGATTGGAATGAGGTTAGCCAGGTGGACCTCACAGTGAGTTCCCTGATTGGGGCTGTTAACTTAGACTAATCAGAGAGTCGTGGCTGACAGATATAAACAGAAGTGTAAGGGGACGGGTTGTCCTAGATGAGGCCGGAAGGTGTGTCAGGGCAGTTCACAGGCCGAATGGCACGTTGGGGTGGGCGAGGGCCCGATAATATGTAGGGGCAGACCGAGAGCTGGAAGGCGGATAGGCTGTCACTCTGGGCAGGTACTTGGGTGGGCTGTCCTAGAGGTGGCTGGAAGGTGCGAAGGGCGGTTAGGGAAGCTGGAAGGTGGGTAGGCCATCCTGGCCACTGTCGTCTGGGTCACAGGGCGGAAGTGGATGGGGAAGCAGGAAGGGATGTCCTAGAGGTGGTCAGAAGGTGTATCAGGGCGGACCGAGAACTGGAAGGGGCATGGGGCGGGCTGCCTTAGAGAGGCCAGAAGGTGGGAGGGACAGGGGGGTTGCTGGGGTGTGTATTGTATGCACTGTTTTATGTAATTGGACTTTGTCTTATATGTACAAATGTCATTGTTACTGTTTTGTAATGAATGAAACTGGGAATTGAGATTTGTCCTCATTTCACTGAAAACTTGTTTAATGGTAGGGTTTGGGGGCTGGCTTTGCTGCTCCTCTCCCTTGTAAAATTGCTGTTTCTCTGTATCCAGCTGTGAATGTTAATTGTTTTGTAAACTTGTGTATTGTTTGATAAAATAATATAACCAGGAAAAAAAACAGATTTAGAGTCTCCTCAATTTAGGGCACTGACAAAAAAAACCCCATAAGTGTCAGAGGTCCTGTTCACGCTAGGATCCAATTCTGAGCAAGTTAGGTCAGTGTAAATCAAGGGTGACTTTGTAATAGGATACTGACCTTTGTGGAATTAGTTCAGATATGTTTGTGTCTGTTTTCACCAAGGATGATACCAGAACTGTCCCAGAATTAGGGATACAATTGACTTGGGAGAAAGAAAAGTTGAAGGAAATTAGTATTAGTAAAGAAGATTGTACTGGCAAAATCAATGAGACTGAAAGTTGATAAATCCCTGAAATTTCATTGTTTACATCCCAGAGCATTAAAAGAGGAATCTTTAGAGATAGTTGAGGTATTGCTCATCATTTTCCTAAATTCTACAGATTCTGGAAAGATTCTTGCAGATATAAGTTTATAAATGTCACTCCACTGTTCAAAAAAAGGGGCAAGGGAAAAATAAAGGAATGACAAATCTTTAAGTCTTACATCAGTGGTAGGGAAATTGCTAGAATTGATCATAATGGATGTGGTAAATGGATAAAAATAATTTGCATGCATCTGCAAATGGCAAATTGTGTTGGGACTTTTGAGGATGTTAGTGATGAAATAGATAAAGGGAGTCAATGGATGTAGTATATTTAGATTTCATAAGGCTTTTGAAAAGGTTGATCACAGAGTGGGTAGCGATATTAAAACACATTGTAGGTGGTAACATACTTGTATGGATTAAAGACTGGCTATCAGATAGATAACAGAGAGAAGGAATAAATGGATCATTCTCATGTTAGCAAACAGTGACTCATGGGATACTGCAAGGAGATTTAGACATGAGAACCAAATATAATACAGAAAACCTTTTATTAACTGGCAGATATTAATATGTCAGATAATCAAGAGCATGCATAATTGCAGTAAACCCTGACAAAGCAGTGCTTCAAGAATTCAACATCCCTCAAAAATAATTTATGTAAAAACATTAACATCAACGTAAAAACAGAATAAGTAATTCAAATGTAATGCAGGAAGTATACACATCACTGTTATACTTTATTTACAGGATAAATACTCTGACATCACAGTAGGTCACAAGTATTTGAGGTCAATAATTTTTGCCGGTTTACCAAGAGTGCCAGTTGATAAGGTGCCAGTTAAAACAAAGTTGGCAATTTCCAAACTCGCAAATGATACAAAGCTCAGCAGAAACATGTGTTGTAGGGAACATGCACCAACATTTTCAGGAAGGCTTGGACAGGAATTAAGCAAGAACAAGGCAGATGAAATATAATGTGAAAAATGTGAGGTTATCCACTTTGGTAGGAAAAACAGATGTGCAGAGTATTTCTTAAATGGTAAGAGGTTGGAAAGTGTCAATATGCAAAGGGATCTTGGTGTCCTTGTCAATATGTTACTGAAGGATGATACAGCAAACTATTGAGAAAGCCAAGAGAATGTTAGCCTTTATTGTCAGAGAATTTGCACATAGAAGTAGTGAAGTCTTGCTTCTATTGTATTGGAGCTGGATTAGATCATACCTGGAGTACTGTCTGCAGTTTTGGTCTCCTTACCTCTGGAAAAATATCATTGCCACAGGTTGAATTGAATGTAGGTTCACAAGATTTGCTCCTGGGATGGCAAAACTCTCCTATGAAGAGAATTGGGCAAACTAGGCTTGCATTCTCTAGAGTTCTGAAGAATGAGAGGTGATTTCATTGAAATAAATGAATTATTTAAAAGGATAGGTGAAAGATTCAAGTCACATGTTTCCCCTGGTTGGAGAGCATAGGACAACAGAGGACCAAGATGGGTAGAAATTGTTTTACTCAGAGTCATGATGTGGAGGTGCCAGTGTTGGACAAAATTAAAAATCGCACAACAGGTGACAGTCTAACAGATTTATTTGAAAATACAAGCTTTTGGAGCACTGCTGTTTTGTCAGGTAGCTAGTATGGCAGGAGCATAGTAAAGTAAAAGATCAACGTGTATGGAGTGAATTTGCATTTGCAGATACATTCTATTTTGTTTGAAAAGCACACAATCTGGCAGTGGTCAGTCCATGTGACATTTCGTGAAACAGGTTGAAATACCGACAGACTAACCTCACACTTTAAATGCATTTTCTGAGCTGAGATGTCACTTTTTTATATATACTGATTAAACCTGTGTCAGAACTGTGACTTGAAAGAGGTTCTGGGATTTACATATTAATCAATCAAAACCTACATCCCCATTCTCAGTGATTAAAGACTTAACAGCACTCTAGGTTTGTTCAATACATTGCATCAGTTGTATGACATTTTGATCTTTTACTATAAATTCTGTGTCCTATGATCCTGCTCTACTAGTTACCTGATGAAGGAGCAGTGCTCTGAAAGCTTGTATTTTCAAATAAACCTGTTACACTATAATCTGGTGTTGTGTGATTTTTAACCTTTACTCAGATGGTGGAATGCTTTACCTTCGAAGGCTATGAATGTTTAGTCTTTGAGTGTATTTAAAGTAGATATTGATAAATTTTTGATTATCAGTGATGTATAGGATTACGGGCATGTTGTGGGTAAAAATCATTACTGTATGCAATCAACTATGTTTAGTCCTCTGCGGGCTTTCAGCGTATCGGGATACGGATGTTAGGGCAGTTGCATGTTCCTCCTGCAGAATGTGGCAGGTGAGAGATACTTCCCATGTCTCTGCTGATTACATCTGTGGGAAGTGCACCCAACTCCAGCTCCTCGAAAACCAAGTTAGGGAACTGGAGCTGGAGCCGGATGAACTTTGGATCATCTAGGAGGCTGAGGGGGAAATTGAGAGGGTGGACAGGGAGGTGGTCACTCCCCAGACACAGGGTAAGGACAGCTGGGTTACTGTCGGGGGAGGAAAGGGAACCAATGGTCAGAGCAGGGATGTCCTGTGGCCGTTCCCCTCAGCAATAAGTATACTGTTTTGGATACTGCTGGTGGGGACGGCCTACCAGGGGAAAGTCATAGTTGTCAGGTCTCTGGCACTGAGCCTGGCACTGTGGCTCAGAAGGGAAGTGGGAAAATAGAAAAGCGCCAGTGGTAGGGGACTCAGTAGTTAGACAAATTGACAGGAGATTTTGTGGTCAGGAACGGACTCCCGGTGCTAGGGTCCGGGATGTCGCTGATCGGGTTTACAGGATTCTGAAGGGGGAGGGTGAGCAGCCAGAAATCGTGGTATATATTGGCACCAATGATATAGCCAGGAAAGGGATTGAGGATCTGAAAAGTGACTACAGAGAGTTAGGTTGGAACCTGAAGAGCAGGACGAGTACAGTGGTGATCTCAGGTTTGTTACCGGTGCCACAAGATAGTGAGATGAGGAACAGTCAGCGAATGCAGCTTAACACGTGGCTGCAAGGCTGGTGCAGGAGGGAGGGCTTCAGATACCTCAACCATTGGGATACCTTCTGGGGAAGGTGGGACCTGTACATGAAGGATGGGTTGCACCTGAACTGGAGGGGCACAAGTGTCCTGGGTGGGAGATTTGCTCGTGTGACTCGGGAGAGTTTAAAACTAGTTTGGCAGAGGGGTGGGAATCAGAGCCACATGTCTGAGACGGGGACAGTTGCAGATGGGCAGTGGCAGGATGTATTGAATCTATTGGGAAGGTTTCTCACGCGAGGAAACAAAGGGATCTGTTAAAGTGTGTCTACTTTAAAGCAAGGAGTGTCTGAAGTAAGAGTGACGAACTTAAAGCATGGATCAGTACTTGGGGCTACGAAATTGTGGCCATAACGGAGACGTGGGTTTCACAGGGGCAGGAGTGGTTGCTTGATGTTCCAGGATTTAGAACATTTAAAAAGAACAGGGAGGGTGGAAAAAGAGGAGGGGGTGTAGCATTGCTAATCAGAGAGTACATCACAGCTAGAGAAATGAAGTTTTTTGAGGAAGATTTGTCTACTGAGTCAGTATGGGTGGAAGTTAGGAACAGCAAGGGAACAGCCACTGCATTGGAGGTTCTCTACGGACCCGCCCTAATAGCAATAGGGAGATTGAAGATCTCATAGGCAGGCAGATTCTGGAAAAATGCAGAAGTAGCAGGGTTGTTGTTATGGGTGATTGCAACTTTCCCAATATCGACTGGAGCCTCCTAAGTGTTGATGGTTTGGATGGAGCCGTTTTTGTCAGGTGTGTTCAGGAGGGTTTCCTTACTCAGTATTTAGACAGACCAACAAGGGGAGAGGCCATTTTGGATTTGGTGCTCAGCAATGAGCCAGGACAGGTGTCAGATCTCGCGATGGGAGAACACTTTGGTGACAGTGATCACAACTGCCTCACATTTACCATAGCCTTGGAGAGGAAAAGGAGCAGTTACTGAGGGAAGATATTTAATTGGGAAAAGGAAATTATGACACTATCAGACAGGCGTTGGAAGTACAGACTGGGAGCAATTAGATTAGATTAGATTACTTACAGTGTGGAAACAGGCCCTTCGGCCCAACAAGTCCACACCGCCCCGCCGAAGCGTACCCACCCATACCCCTACATCAACATCAACCCCTTACCTAACACTACGGGTAATTTAGCATGGCCAATTCACCTGACCTGCACATCTTTGGACTATGGGATGAAACCGGAGCACCCGGAGGAAACCCACGCAGACACGGGGAGAATGTGCAAACTCCTGAGGCGGGAATTGAACCCGGGTCTCCAGCGCTGTGAGGCAGCAGTGCTAACCACTGTGCCACCGTGCCGCCCACAATTGTTCCACAGAAAGGGTACAGCAGACATGTGGAGACTATTTAAGGAGCAGCTGTTGCGAGTGATGCACAAATTTGTTCCTCTGAGACCAGGTAAGAAGGGGTCAGTTGAAGGAACCTTGGATGACGAGAACAGAGGAGCTTCTCATCAAAAGGAAGAAGGCAGCTAACATAAGGTGGAGGAAGCAAGGATTTAGCACAGCTCTACAGGATTACAGGCTTGCTAGAAAGGAGCTCAGAAATGCACTGAGGAGGGGGCACCAAAAATGCTTGGCAAGAAGGATTAGGGAGAACCCAAAGGCATTTACTCATATGTGAGGAATAAGAGAATGATCAGGGAGAAGGTAGGGCTGATCAGGGATAGCGGAGGGAACTTGTGCATGGAGTCTGAGCAGATAGGGGAAGACCTAAATGAGTTTTTTGCTTTGGTTTTCACCAAGTAAAGGGACTTTGCTGTGAATGAAAACTTTGAGGAGCTGGGATACAGTCTTGACCAGATCAAGATTGATTAAGTTGATATGTGGAAATTTTGGAAAACATTAAGATTGATAAGTCCCCAGGGCCAGACCAGATTTATCCTAGGCTGCTCCGGGAAGTGAGAAAGAGGTTGCTAAGCCGCTGGTGAGGATATTTGCCTCCTCACTCTCCACGGGAGTCATACCAAAGGATTGGAAGAAGGCGAATGTTGTTCCTCTTTTCAAGAAGGGTAATAGGGAAATCCCTGGCAATTACAGACCAGTCAGTCTTATGTCTGTGGTTCACAAAGTTTTGGAAAGAATTCTGAGGGATAGGATTTATGACTATTTGGCAAAGCATAGCGTGAAACGTCGATTCTCCTTCTCCTTTGATGCTGCCTGACCTGCTGCGCTTTTCCAGCAACACATTTTTAAGCTCTGATCTCCAGAATCTGTAGTCCTCACTTTCTCCTAATGGCTTTGTGAGGGGCAAGTCATGCCTCACAAATCTTATTGAGTTCTTTGAGGAGGTGACAAGTCAGGTCAACAAAGGTCGAGCCATGGATGTGGTGTTTATGGACTTCAGCAAGGCATTTGATAAGGTTCCCCATGGTAGGCTCATTCATAAAGTCAGAAAGTATGGGGTACAGGGAGATTTGGCTATCTGGATTCAGAATTGGCTGGCCCACAGAAGGCAGAGAGTGGTTGTAGATGGAAAGTATTCTGCCTGGAGGTCAGTGTTGAGTGGGGTCCCGCAGGGCTCTGTTCTTGGGCCTCTGCTCTTTGTAGTTTTTATAAATGACTTGGATGAGGAGGTTGAGGGGTGGGTTAGTAAATTTGCAGATGACACAAAGGTTGAAGGTGTCGTCAATAGTATAGAGGGCTACTGCAGGCTGCAGCACGACATAGACAGGATGCAGAGCTGGGCTGAGAAATGGCAGATGAAGTTCAAACTGGATAAATGCGAAGTGATGCATTTTGGAAGGTCGAACTCAGATGCTGAATATAGGATCAAAGACAGGATTCTTGGTAGTGTGGAGGAACAGAGGGATCTGGGTGTGCAAGTACATAGATCCCTCAAATTTGCCACCCAAGTGGATAGGGTTGTTAAGAAAGCATATGGTGTTTTGGCTTTCATTAACAGGGGGGATCGAGTTTAAGAGCCACAAGGTTTTTCTACAGCTCTACAAGTTGCTGGTGAGACCACATTTGGAATATTGTGTCCAGTCCTAGTCACCCTAATATAGGAAAGATACGGAGGCTTTAGAGAGGGTGCAAAGAAGGTTTACCAGGATGCTGCCTGGGCTGGAGGGCTTGCCTTATGAAGAAAAGTTGAATAAGCTCGGACTTTTCTCTCTGGAGAGGAGGAAGAGAGGAGACCTGATTGAGGTGTACAAAATAATGAGTGGAATGGATAGAGTCAATAGCCAGAGACTTTTCCCCACTGCCAGATTGACCAGTACGAGGAGTCATAGTTTGAAGATATTAGGAGGAAGATATAAAGGAGAAGTCAGAGGTAGGTTCTTTATGCAGAGAGTTGTGAATGCATGGAATATGTTGCCAGCTGTGTTGGTGGAAGCAGAGTCATTAGGGAGATTTAAGCGACTGCTGGATATGCACATGGATCGAAGTGAGTTGAGGTGTGCGTTGGTCAAGTTACTATATTTTACATTAGGATTAAACCTCGGCACAACATGGTGGGCCAAAGGGCCTGTTCTGTGCTGTACTTTTCTATGTTCTATGGTTGTATAAATGACAGAATAGACTCGATGGAGCGAGTGACCTATTCTGTTTCTGTTCCTATATTCTCCAAATGCAATATTGGACTGATTGGCTGTTAGTCGCTGGATTTATCCCGCTCCTCATTTTTAAGTAGGGAACAGCTGGAATTATAACAATAGGAATTTAACGTTTGGAATCCTGTTGTCCTCTGACACCACTCCCATGTTGAAAAAAGAATGGAATATTATGTCCAAAATCTCTACAATCTTTGTCCCTCAGCAACCTAGGATGCATTCCAACTGGAACGGGAGATTATCTACAGTGAGCAGATTCATAACCTATGTATTATGCAGCATTATTCCTTGTGGAATTTACTAGCTGCTTTTGAATCTTCCAAATAAGTTTTTTTTCACAAACTCAGCAATTCAGTCAGTTGTTAATGACCCTCTTCAATAATTCTAGTGGTGGATTGGAGGATTCCTTGTGAGTCATAGAGCTGTATTGCATGGAAAGCAGACTCTTCTGTCCAACTCATCCATGCCGACCACATATTCTGAACAAATCTAGTCCAATTTGCCAGCATTTGGCCCATATTGTTCTAAACCCTTCCTATTCAATTACCCTACCGGATGCTTTTTGAAATGTCGTAATTGTACCCGCCTTCACCACTTCCTCCAGCAGCTCATTCCATACACTCGTCAGGCTCTGCATGAAAATGTTGTTCCTTAGGTGCCTTTTAAATCCTTCCCCTCTCACCTTAAACCTATGACCTCTACCTACCTTACCCTGGGGCAACACCTTGGCTAGTGCTACTGACATATGTTCAGTTATGTGCTTTTAAAAGAAGGACATTAACTAAAACAGCTGAAAAATACAGGTTGGGCCTTTAATTTAAGGTCTTCCTAAATATTGTTAAGCTGAAAGTACCTAATGGATTGCTTAAAGTCTCATCGTAATGATTACAAAAAAGACATATGCAATTCAATATATAGCTCATTTATTGTTAAAATACTTGGTACGCATATCGGTTGGTGACTTTGGCAATGACGGCAATCAGAGTTCTATCTCAGATTCCACAGTACTGGTCATGTGAACCTCAGATGTGAAATCCCATGAGCAGGGCAAAGTCCCTGATATATTAATACTACCCTGAATCTAAGGTTACCTGCTGAATTCCCATTTCGTAATGACAACAGTACTTTTCCATCTTCAAACACAGGAGGAAAAACAAATCCAGATGGCCCTTTGTAGACCACACCATCATGTTCACAGAGCCTCCCCCCAGTTAAAACATGCTGTTTTTGCATTCAGCCTTTTTAAAAATGTACTTTTCCACCTTATTCAATTGTTCATTGTCATGTCTGATTAATCCTTAACGCTCTGGCTTAAAGATACCATTTTTAAGCTCAAAGCTACAGCCTACTTTTCACATTCCAGTGCTTGTACACAATAGCCCTGCTCCTCCTGTACCAAGATGGAATTGGGTACATGTCACATTGGGAGTTCTTTGGCACGAGAGAGCCACAATTTTCCTACTAAACTGACATCCATAGGAGTTAAACCATCAGCATGCTGAGCTAAATGATGTGGCTTTCCGTTGCCATTGTCTTGGATTACCTCTGTTTACCTGTGAGAGTTTACATCCACAGTTTCTGCCTGTGGTTGTGTGTAATGAGGAGATAATAGCACAGCAGCAAAAATCACTGGACTGGGAAGTCAGGGTCCCTGGATGGTACACTGGGGACAAGGGTTGAAATCCCTTCATGGGAGCTGGTGGATTTTAGGATTCAAATCATTACTTAATCTGGAAATGAAAACTGACTCAATAATGGTGACCGTGACAACTTCATGAGTTGTTCTAAAAAGCACAGCTGTTTCAGTTCTGCCCTTTAGGGAAGGAAATTGGCCATCCATAACTGACATGGCCAATATGTGAGGACTGCAGATACTGGAAACCAGAGTTTAGATCAGAGTGGTGCTGGTAACGCACAGCAGGTCAGGCAGCATCCGAGGAGCAGGAAAATCGGCATTTCAGACAAAAGCCCTTCATCAGGAATAACCTATTCCTTCTTCATCAGGAATAACCTATTCCTGATGAAGGGCTTTTGCCTGAAACATCGATTTTCCTGCTCCTCAGATGCTGCCTGACCTGCTGTGCTTTACCAGCACCACTCTGATCTAAACAATATGTGACTCCAGACTTGTCGCACTATGATTGACTCCTGGCCATCTTCTGAAATGTCCGAGCATGCCACTCAGTTCAAGGCCAATTAGACATAAGCAACAAGTGCCTTGCTATTGACATCTACCTCCCATGAAAAGTTTAAGTTTGAAAAAGTCAACTTTGAGAAATTTGACTGATTTTGATTACACAAGAAAAAATATTTTTCTTATACGAAGCTTTTCTTATCTCAAAATTTTGAAAAAGTTTCATAGTGGATGAAATTTTTATGAAGAAAGTGATAAAGGAAATGCAATAGCTAATTTGTGGATTTATAGTAATGAGATGAATGACCCGAGGTATTGGTGATATTGATGTACAAACCACTGGTGAAAATCATCTCCTTCAAACAATGCCTTGAGATCTTTGATGCTCACTTGAGAGGGCAGATTGTCTCCAAGTTCAATTTTTCTCAATCCTGAACTGAAGTGTTCATTTGGATTATGTGCTGACGTCAATGGAGTGTGACTTGAACCCATTACAACATGACCCAGAGGCAAGAGTGCTCCCACTCAGCCTGTACTTTGGGACCTCTGTGTTGGCTAGATGTAAGTCAGAAATAGCAACATCAATAGCAGGCCTTTGGAGCATATTCATGCCAGGAAGGTCATTATTTCTGAAATGATGGACAAACCTCACTGCTGATCCATCAGGGAAACAATATGCTTCAGCTGCAATTTTACCTAGCTGGCTCCTTTTGTTTCTTTTGGCACTGGTTTGAAAATATAAGTGCTTGAGAAAGCAAGCTTAAGCAAACATTTTCCAATGTGGGGATTGCCTTGCAGGGGATCTCTTGGGAAAGGTGGTTGATTGACAGCTTCAGGCAATGCAGGAAAATATGCTATAGTTTTTCCCATCTTGGGTCCTTCATTCTGTAATGGAAAAGGATACAATAAGATTTCACATGGTTGACTGAACCATTGCCTGAGTTTTATGTTACCAAAATTTTTTCAGTTTCAGTGTTCTCAGAGGATGAGTACAGTGTGACTTCTTTTACACAAGCAAACACCAAAAAGTGCTGGAGAAACTCTCCAGGTCCAGCAAGTACTTGTAGCAAGAGAAATAAGGGTAACATTTCGAGTCCGATATGATTCTGCTCTGAAGTAGAGTCCTACCCGACTTGAAATGTTAATTCTGTTTCTCTCTTCACAGATGCTGCGAGACTTGCTGAGTTTTTCTAGCATTCTCTACTTGTTTCAGATTTCTAGCATCCACAGTATTTTTGCTTTTATTTGAATGCATCTTTTACAGTTTTGTAACCAAGCATTGTATAAGCAGTTTTTAAGTTAAAGGAATTCTACTGCTTCAAATTCTTGCTACAATTTTTAATTATTTCATTAATAAAAGAGGGAGGCTTTGAATGGCCTACCTTTGTTCCAAGGTTCTGTCATAAATCTGATTCATGGATTTTTGTCAAAAATCTAAGTCAGAATTCTGTCATTGTGTTCAGAAAGGAGAATGCAGGAATCCATTTGGTTTCTTAGCAGGATATCACAGGAACAGAGGTGCTCTATTCAACACATGACAAAGCTAATTTGCCAAATGCTCTGCAATTAAAGTTATAATGCGTTTTAGGGAAACCTTAATGGCCTCAGGTTTTGATCTGCTGAATAAGGCCATTTTTTTGTTTTGGTCAAGTGACCTTTTTGAATGAGATGATAGAACTCTACACCCAGTAAAGAGCAGTGAGTACTATCTACAAGATGCACTGCAGACATTCACTAAAGATCATTAGGTAGCACCTTCCAAGCCCACAACCACTTCCATCTAGAAGGACGAGGGCAGCAGATATGAAAACATCATCACATTCAGGATTCCCTCCAAGCTATTCACCATGTTGGAAATATATCGCCAATCTTTAAATGTCACTGGGTCAACATCCTGGAATTCTCTCCCTAAGAGCATTGTGGATCAACCTATAGAACATGGATTGTAGTGATTCAAGTAGGCAGCTCATTACCAGTTTCTCAAGGGCAACCAGGGATGGACAATAAATGCTAGCTAGCCAGCGATGCCTATGTCTCATGATGATTTGGAAATGCTGGTGTTGGACTGGGGTGTATAAAGTTAAAAATCACACAACAGATTTTTAACAATGTCTCATGAGTGAATATTAAAAAAAAACCACTTGTACTTTTCTTGGTTCACCGCTAAGATGGACTGATCTTAAAAGATCAACATTTGCATTTCCATAATAATGAGGAAAATATTGTGAGATGCAAAGCATAAATAGGCAAAAAAGGGACACCAAATCTAAAAAGGAGACATTAACATTAGGTATGCCAGTTTTCAGATGATCAATTGCTTTATCAAAAAATTTTGCCTTAAAAGACGAGAAAAGTGGAGGCGCAAAAAGATTTGAGAAAGAGAATTCCAGAGCTATGAACCGAGACAACTGAAGGCATAGTAAAGTATGTTAGGCCAAAAGAACTGTGGACTGTAAAAAGAAGCATGAACTGGAGCCAGGCAGACTTGTAAGAGGGTGGTAAAACGGCAGTGGATTACAGAAATAGGAAAATGGTGAGGACCTGACAGAAGATAGGAATTTTAAAATCACATCGTTGGTTGTATGTCAACCATTGGTGGTCAGTAAACATGGTGGTGACATTCTCACACTCTCAATTGATTTGTTGTTATAGTTCTCTAGTTACTAACTTGAAACTATTCAATACCATTGAGTTCTAGAAAGTGGAAGATCTCAGCTTTGCAGTAACCCTATATTTTCAATCAGAAGCTCTGAATCTGTTCTGAAAAATCCAAGTTCTCAATTGCTAATCGTTTTCGAGTATATGCCTTTGTCCCTTTGAGTTGCATAGTCCAACTGAACTTTGAGTAGGTTCCATACTTCTGCAAAAAGGTTCCATACTTCTGAACTGTAGTCTTGTAGAGATGTGAAAGAACAACTAGAGATGTAAGTCATGAAGGCAGTTGGCAAGTTTACAAGCATGTCTCAACTTAGAGAAGGTTGAGAGGCAAGCCAATAGAGGTTTGTAAGAATTTGATTGGATAGAATGAAAGAAGATTTCTGAATTTTTGAGAGAGATCAAAAATGAGGGCCATAATTATCTGACAGTCTCTAAAATATCCAAAGGAAATTTAGGATAAATTTCTTTTATCCACAGAGTGATTGTAATGTAGTACTCACAGTCATCAGGAGTAGTGAAGGCGTTATTGCATTTAAGGGGAAGCCTGATAAACACAGGTACAAAAGGAATACCAGGATGTGCTAATTAGATGAGATGAACAGGGTTTGGTAGAGGTTTGTGTCAAGGATAAACAAGTTGGCTTTTTTAATGATCTGTTTCTCGACTGAACAGTACATGTCAATATGCCCCAGATCCCACTCAACAGTCGTCACATCAATCATTCCTTCTGTAGTTATTGTATTCATACTGATGTAAACATCTCACAAAATTCAGAGAGCATCTAAAATTGAATTTCATTTCTTGTGCATATTTTGTCATGTTTAAAGCTGAATCATACAGTTGTACACCATAGAAACAGACCCTTTAATCCAACTCATCTATGCTATCCAGACATCCTAATCTGACCTAATTCCAAGGGTCAATATTTGGTTCATATCCCTCTAAACCCTTTCTATTCATCTACCCATCCAGATGCCTTTTAAATGTTGTCTCCCCCACGTCCTCTGGCAGCTCATTCCATACATGCACCACTCCTTGTGAAAAAGGTACCCCTCAGGTACTTTTTAAATCTTTCCCGGCTCACCATAAACTGATATCCTCGAGTTTTAGACTCCAGCACTCTAGCAAAAAGACCTCGGCTCTTAGCCCCTCATGATTTTATAAACCTCTATAAGGTAAATCCTCAGCATCTGATGCTGCAGGGGAGAGAAAGCCCCAGCCTATTCAGCCTCTCCTTATAGCTCAAACCCTCCAAACTTAGCAACATCTTTGTCAATCTTTTCTGCACCACCTCAAGCTTAACAACATCCTTCCTATAGCTGGGAGACCAGAACTGAATGCCGTATTTTAAAAGTGGCCTTAACTATATCCTGGACAGCCACAACATGATGACTCAACTCCAATAATCAATGCACTGGCCTCTGAAGGCAAGTGTGTCAAATGCCTTTTTCACCATCCTACCTACCCGCGATTGCACACCTAGCTCACTTTGTTTAGAAACAGTCCTCAGTGCCCTACCATTAACTGTAAGTCCTGCTCTGATTTGCTTTACCAAACTGCAGCATTTCACATTTATCTAAATTAAACTCCATCAGCCATGCCTAACCTATTGGCCAATCTAATCAATTTCTTGTTGTAATCTGGAATTACCATATTCACTGTTCACTGCATCACCAATTTTGGTATAATCTGTAAACTTACTAACCATTCCTCTTATGTTCACATCCACATCATTTATATAAATTACAAAAAGCAGTGGATCCAGCGCTGATCCTTGCAGCACACTGTTGGTCACAGGCCTCCAGTCCAAAAAACAAACCTCTACCACCACCCTTTGTTTCCTCACTTCGAGCCAAGTTTGTATCCAATTGGCTAGCTATCCTGAATCCCTGTGATCCAACCTAACTAATCAGTCTACCGTGCAGAACCTTGTTAAATGCTTTACTGAAGACCAGATAGACAATGTCTACCATTCTGCCTTAATCGATGTTTTTTGTCACCTCTTCAAAAATTTCAATCAAGTTAGTGAGACACAATTCCTCAGACACAAAGCCATCTTGACTATCCCGAATAAATCCTTTTCAAGTACGTGCAAATCCTGTCCCTCAGAATCTCCTTCAACAATGTGTCCACCACCAGTGTAAAGTTCATCAATCTATAGTTCCCTGCCTTTTTCATAGAGACATTCTTAAATAATTACGCCATTTTGGCCAACCTCCAGTCTTCCAGCACCTCACCCATGGCTATCAATGATACAAATATCACAGCAAGAGTTCTAGCAATCTCTTCCCTAGCTTCCCACAATGTTCTGGGAAAAGCCTGATCATGTCCCAGGGAATTATCTACCTTTGTGTTTCAATATCTCCAGCACCTCTTCTTGGATACTTTTCAAAATATGACTATTTATTTCCACAAGTTCCTTCACTTCCATGTCATTCTCCACAGTAAAATGCTTGTTTAGTGTCTTGCCCATGACTTCACACTTGTATGGCCTTGTTGATTTTTAATGAAGTCCTATCCTCTTTTGCCCTTATATTTATAGAAGCTCTTTGGATTCTCCTTAACTCTATTTGCCAAAGCTATCTCATGCTCCCTTTGTTGCCTCCTAATTTCCCTCTTAAATATACTCTTACTGTCCTTAAACTCTTCTAGTGATTCACTCGATGCCAGCTGTCTATATCTGATAAATGCCTCCTTCCTTTTCTTGACCAGAGCCTCAATTTCTCGAGTCCTCCAGCATTCCCTACACCTACCAATCTTTACACCAACAGAAACATACTCTCTCTGCACTCCTGCTATTTCTTTCTTAAAGGCCTCCCACCTCCCAACTCTTTACCTGCAAATAGCCTCCTCCAATCAACTTTTGAAAGTCCTTGTCTAATTCTGTCAAAATTGGCCTTACTTCAAGTTGGAACTTTAACTTTTTTGATCAGTTCTATCCTTTCCATAACTAATTTAAAACTGATAGAATTATGATCACTTATCCCACAGTGCTCCCCCACTGATACCTCAGTGACTTGCCCTGCCTTATTTTCCAATGGCAGGTCAAGTATTGCTCTTTCTCTAGTCGGTACATCCACATATTGAATAAGATAGATTTCTGGTACATACTTAAATTCCTCCTCATACAAGCCCTTAACACTTTAAAAGTTCCAATCCATGTTTCGAAAGTTAAAATCCCTCCCGTCACAATCATATTTTTCTTTCAGATATCAGACATCAGCTTAGATATTTGCTTTTCAATTTCCCACTGACTATTGGGGTGCCCATTATTCAATCCCAACAAGGTGATCATTCCTTTCTTATTTTTAGGTTCCACCTAAATAACTTCACTGGATGATCTCCCAGGAATATTCTCCCTTAGTATAGCTGTAATGTTCTCCCTAACCAAAGAATGAATGCCAAAGATAAAGAATAACACATCAACATGGTGACGTTGCAATTGTTTGCTGCTGTTAAAGATGGGAAGAAAATACATATATAATCCACTCTTCATTTTCACATTGAAACAGAAATTATGAGATGGAATGATCAAGAGAATTTGCAGATTCTTTGGACACTGTTTGACAATGATATTCTGATTAATTTCTTTGGCTTCACAATTAATGCACTGTCATTTTCATTTAAAGACAGTAAATTGTGAGAAATTATACAACGAGCCCATTAGCACCTTCTCAGTGAATATGATTATAGACTGTGCATTGGAAATATGAACTAGAGTTAGAAAAAAGGTCAGTTAAAGTATGCATGGGTTTTGCAAAATTAACAAACATTTTAATTCAATATTGGTAAAATAAGTAGAAAATAAATGAGGCTTAATACAGTAGAAGATGAAGCAAAGGGTGAAAGATTGAATGAAAATTGGATCATCTCATGAGTAGGTCAATCACAAAAGCCTTAAGGATCCAGTAGCTGTTAGCTTCTGATTCACTGACAACATCTGGCAACCTAGTTTGACTGTTGCAAGGCATGTGATAGGCTAAGAAAGCTGCCTAGGTGTCACCTGACAGCTTTGAATGAGCTGATTGGTGCGTGAAACAGGAAGTTATCTTAGTTTTTGGGGTGGCAGGTTAGATGCTATGTGACACACTCAACCACACGTTGATGGAAAATTGGATCCAAATTTTTCTTGTACACTGCACACGACAAACCTGCTCCTTAATTCAATCTGCAAAGAGGGCCTGCTGAAGTGGCTCAGTTTGTGTAACCAAGGCAGTGAATTTGTCATTTGAAGATTGGCAAGTGGGCTGGAATTTAATCCAGTGATAACATAGTTTTCTTGTGCCTTGATGAACTGTGTCTGCCCAACTCTGTGTAGGATCTTACTAAAATGCCACTTAAAAAGAATCTATTGGAGTTTGTGACATTAATAGGCGTCTCAATTTTAGGATCAGCTAAAGAAATATTCTGTGTGACAACAATATTAGCTTTTCAGAGACAGGAAAAGTGATACTTGTCACTTGTATAACTCAATACTGAAGCAACCCAGTTGACAAGTTGCACTTTTGGATGCCTTCATTGTGTTGCTGTTATAGATGTTATCAGCACAATTTAACAGAGATAAACAGCGGAATGCAGTATTTCTGACCATTACTTAGATATAAGTTGAACCAAGTTATATCTCTCGAATCAGAATTAAAATGTGATTTTTTTCCTCTATGTAAATTAGCCATTTAGCTTGGTATGTTCTAAAATGGGATGTGTGTAAGATATGATGCTTGGGCATAGAAATTAGAATGAATATTGTTTCCAACATAGCCTTTGTGTCCTTCTGATGCAAGCAATATACTATTCTACAAGTATTCTTCAAGTTGCGATTGTGTTTAAAAAAACATCAAGCACACTCACTCAAGAATTGCGTCTTAGTGAAATCTGAATGATGTAGATGCCCCGCTGCCAATCCCACAAACTTTGCTTGATCAGTATCCACTGGATGCATTCCCATGCTAACACTGAGAGATTTAACACTGAACTTTGCCCTCAGTTTCTAGTTGATACAGTACAGTAACTGTACATTTCTCGTACAGTAACTGGGAGAAGACATCTTTCTTAGGTTTTAACTCATTGTTTACTGAGATGTAATTCTTTTTAAATAGTTTGTTGAAATGCAAACTTCAAGAAGTACTTCTTTAGATTTCTGTTTGTTGTTGAAGCAAAATGTCAGGATCTAGGACAGAGATGGGAGTCTCTGGATCAGTGGTTTGTCCTGCCATCAAAGTTATGGCAGGCATTACACAGGTTTGCGTTTTGGCCTGGAAAAGTGACAATATAATCAAAACAAGTAAGAAATAACTGCAAATGTTAAAATAGACAAGATTCTTGAGAAATAACATGAACTAAAGGGTTTCGTACTAGTAATGAAAGGAGGAGCAGATAAATTAGAGACAAAGAACAAGAGCTGAAGAATATTAATATTTTGACAGTATTTAGCAATTGGTCATTAATTTACATTACTTGGACAAAATAATGAATTTGAGGTCAAATCAACATTTTATAAATGTTCAATAAGTTTGTTTTTGTTTTCATACTCTATGTCTGTATAAGTTTCAACATGTCACATGTCTTATTAATCATCCTGTAAATACTCCCCTTATCGCAACCATATCTTCTATTATTTAGCCAATCCTTTAGGCATGCTAATTTACTGTGCATGACACTTTATCAAATGCCTTTTGATAATCCCGATGTATTATATTGGCTGTTTTCCCTTTATCTATCCTGCTTGTTACCTCTCCAAAGAATTCTAGTAAATTTGCCAGGCATAATTTCCATTCCTTTTTCTCACAAACAGAAGGGAGTTCCTCACCCTTTCAAAGGAAGATAGCTATTATCTTACTTCTTTCTATGTAAAATTGAATTTCCAGCCCTTCATAGTCCAAAATATATTGTACATACTTTTGCACATTTTTTTTCAACGTCTTAAAAAAAAAACCTTTTTTAGCTTGGACCTTAATAAATCTTCCTGCTGAAATTGTGATTTAAATTATTTGTGTCCTGGTTTTCAGAAAGTCTTAAAAATTCTTCTTCCTTTAGGCTCTTTCTTTCAAATCTTTTAAATTAATATTTTTGACCATACAGCAAACTCAGTGATTTTTTCCGATATTGTGACCTTGGTACTAATCAAATTTCTGGTCACAAGACTGTTAGATCATAAGAAATATACCAGGAGTAGCCTGCTTCGCCATTCAATACAATCATGGCTGATCTGACATTCTCATGATCACTGTCCTGCGCTTTCCCTGAAATCCTTGATTCCACAAATGATCAAGAATCTATTTATGTCAGCCTTAAACATACATAAGGGCTATACCCCCACAGCTGTCTGTGGGAATGAATCCAAAGACTCTCGACCCTTTGAGAAGAAATTTCCACTCATCTCAGTCTTAAATTTCTACCCCTTTATTCTGCAATTATGCTGTCTGGTCCTAGACTCTCCCATGAGAGAAAACATTACCTTAGCATTTACTCTGTCAAGCCTCTTAAGAATCCTAGATGTATCAATGAGATTACCTCTCATTCTTCTATTATACAGTGAGTAGAGTACCAACCTGTTTAATCTTTACTCATAATTCCTCAATAACAGGGAAACTCCTAGTGAATCCTTTCTGAACTGTGCCAATGAAATGATATCTTTCCTTAAGTAATGGGACGAAAACTGCTTAAAGTACTTCAGGTGTGTTCTCATCATTACATTGTAGAGTTCCAAGAAAATTCCTTAGTCTTATACGTCAACCCCATTGAAATAAGGGTCAATGTTCCATTGGCCTTCCTGATTACCTGGTGCACCTATGTGCTAGCTTTCTCTTTTTGTGCACAAGTATCCCCAAGTTCCTTTCTATTGTAACTTGCTGCTGTTTTTCTCTATTTAAATAATATTCTGTTCTTTGGTTCTCCCTTCCAAAGTGAACAACTTTGCACTTTCCCACATTTTAGTTATGGCCATTGCTCCATGTACTGCTGCATTTCACTTGGAACCTACTTCTGCTGGCAGTAAAGCTCATTCTGAAAGGTAATTCTGCTCCTTCCCAGTCTCGGTTTCTGTACCTCAATTCCCACTTTACTCCCAGAGATCAAAATCATCCTCTTAAAGCCTCCTTTTCTCATATCTTTCCCATTTCACAGTGTGCTTAGCTTCTTCTCTTTTGTTAGTTCACATTCGCCTCCCAAAACCCCTTACCAGCTCTGAGATACAAGCTTTCAACTGGAGTGCTGCTTTCACCAGCACTGTTGACTGCTTATCAGTCATTGCATTTTAGCTGCTCATTGATTGTCTGTGATTTCTTAAAGTAATAATATTCTTAAAGTGGTAAACTCACTTGTCTTCACAAATTGGATGAATTCTTTCAACTGTCCTTACCATACAGTACTTCAGCAATAATATCCATGATCAAATGCTGTATTCAGCTCTGGGTACCAACCACTGGCAATTCTAATGACAATTCGTAGAGGATAGACCACCAGAGAGTGTTGACAAGATAAGGCACTTGTCTTATATAAAACAAGATATAGCTGATTCATGATAACAATAAGTGCAGTTCGTGGTAATTAGTTAGGTGTAATTACAATTACCAGGAGCCAGGTATATCACATGTGTATCTATTGGGACGTTGTGCAAAGCCAACAGATCATCTGCCCAAAGATAGTGTGACATTAACAAATTGGGTGGAGCTAGTGCAACTTCGACATTAACTGTTTCAGAATCATCACCTTATACAACACTTTTCACATGTAAATACAAAGAAATTACAGCATAACATAAGTCATTTGGTCCAAATAGTTTATGGCAGCATGTAAACTTGATATGAAACACTTCCAATCTCACTTCATCTTCATGCAGAGCTTGTCTCAGGCTGAAACAATCCCTTTAGAGATTTTTTTTTGTGTGTTTGCAGCACGTATCAATAAGTTAATGCTCTGAACTGATGTGGAAAACTAAGATTGATTCATGTATAAACCGACTGGAGTCGTTTTTTCACTGAATATGTATTTATGTGTAAATTATTAGACTTATAGTTTCACTTCATAATTCATCTAAAAAATCATCTACCAATTGACTGCTAGATTTTATTTCACTTTAATATGCATTCACAAAGATGTCATTACCTCTGGAATGCTGCCTTGCCAAAAGCCATAGTTTTGCTGCAAGAATGAATTTCATCAACTTAACAGAAGGTGTGAATTTCAGATATATCACTCTGGATGTGATTTCTTGCTTCTTAGTTTGCCTGTTTTATCTTAAATTAAGAACCACCAAACAAAATGGAAACAGCCTTCATTTGCATCACCATAAGATATATACACAAGGCCCCTTATAGATTCTAAAAACAAGAGCGTTCTTGGAAAAACTTCTGTATTTATTGAAAGAGAACCTCACATTACTGCCAGTGTGTTGCTAAACACTTTCGTAACCATTAAGGAATTTTGAAATATAGTTACTGTAGGAAATATGGCAACTAATTTGTACACAACAAGCTCTCTCAAACAGCAGTGAGATAATGACTCGATAATTTGTTTTGGGAAATTGGTTGAAGGCAACATATTGACCAAGAGAGCATGTGAACTCTGAACTTCTTGTTTCAAAAATGCCATGGCATATTTTATATCCAGTGAAGAGAACAAATGGGGTCAAAGTTTAATGTCTCATCTGAAAGATGGCTCTAACAATAGCAGAATATTCTACCAATGTATCAGCCTAAACCATGTGTTCAAGTCCCTGAAATGGGGCTTAAATATTTAACTTCCTGACTCACATGCCACCTCTAAATCAAAATGACACCTCAAACAAAGTCTTCTGACCTTCAAAGCTTTTTTGCACACCAAATAAGTCATAAACTAGTGGAATAATTCTGGCCATCCAGAAAGTAAATATTAGATTACTTACAGTGTGGAAACAGGCCCTTCGGCCCAACAAGTCCACACCGCCCCGCTGAAGCGCAACCCACCCATACCCCTACATCTACCCCTTACCTAACACTACGGGCAATTTAGCATGGCCAATTTACCTGACCTGCACATCTTTGGACTGTGGGAGGAAACCGGAGCAAACCCGCGCAGACACGGGGAGAACGTGCAAACTCCACACAATCAGTCACCTGAGGTGGGAATTGAACCCAGGTCTCTGGCACTGTGAGGCAGCAGTGCTAACCACTGTGCCACCGTGATTTTTTAGAGGATTTTTCTCATTTAAAACATTCTCATTAAATTGATACAAAGAGCTTGATTGTCAAATTTGATTTTGATTTGATGTATTATTGTCACATATACCAAAGTACAGTGAAAAGGTTTATTTGCGTGCAGTACAGGCAGATCATACTATACATAGTGCACAAGGGTAATAGAACAGAACAAAGAAAGCAATTAGATTAGATTACTTACAGTGTGGAAACAGGCCCTTCGGCCCAACAAGTCCACACTGACCCACCGAAGTGCAACCCACCCAGACCCATTCCCCCACATTTACCCCTTCACCTAACACTACGGGCAATTTAGCATGGCCAATTCACCTAACCTGCACATTTTTGGACTGTGGGAGGAAACCGGAGCACCAGGAGGAAGCCCATGCAGACACGGGGAGAATGTGCAAACTCCACACAGTCAGTCGCCTGAGGCAGGAATTGAACCCGGCTCCTTGGCACTGTGAGGCAGCAGTGCTAACCAGTTACAGTTGCAGAGTAAGTAGACGAAGGTCAACATTAAATTTAAAATTTGAGAGGTCCATTCAGAAGTATAATAATAGCAGGGAAGAAGCTGTTTTATAATCTGTTGGTGCATATGTTTAAGCTTTTGTATCTTCTGCCTGACAGAAGAGGTGGAAGAGAGGAGTTTTTGATTATGTTGGTTGCCTTCCCTAGGCAGAGAGAGGTATAGATGGAGTCAAACAGCTTGGCACTGGAAAAGCACAGCCAGTCAGGCAGCTCTTCTAATGAAGAGTTTTTGCTTGAAACATCAACTCTCCTGCTCCTGGAATGATGCTCACCTGGCTGTGCTTTTCCAGGATCACACCTTTTGACTCTGATCTCCAGCATCTGCAGTCTTAACTTTCTCCTAGAGTTGTTGATGGAATCATTGGACGGAAGATTAGCTTGTGTCTTGGATTGGGCTATGTTCATAGCTCTCTGTAGTTTCTTATGGTCCTGGCCAAAGCAGTTGCCATACCAAGCCATGATGCATCTGGATAGAATGCCGTAGCAACCTCCTATGGTGGCCTTCTGGCCAGGCGAAGCAGCCCCGTGGCTTGGTGTGGTGTCGGCTTGGCTTGGTGTGGTGGTCTTCTGACAATAGGTGGTGGTCTCTCAGCCTGGCATGGCCTTAGCATGGTCTCCCTATCTTGAGGTGAAGCCCAGCACAGTCTGGAGCCAAGAGATAAAAGACTGGGCACCTCCTAGCCGAGCGCTTTAGGGAACATCTCCGGACACCCGCACCAATCAACCACACTGCCCCGTGGCCCAACATTTCAACTCCCCCTCCACTCTGCTGAGGACATGGAGGTCCTGGGCCTCCTTCACCGCCGCTCCCTCACCACCAGACGCCTGGAGAATGCCTCATCTTCCGCCTTGGAACACTTCAACCCCAGGGCATCAATGTGGACTTCAACAGTTGCCTCATTTCCCCTTCCCCCATCTCATCCTAGTTCCAAACTTCCAGCTCAGCACTGTCCCCATGACTTGTCCGGACTTGACCTACCTGCCTATCTCCTTTTCCATCTATCCACTCCACCCTCTCCTCCTTGACCAATCACCTTCATCCCCTCCCCCACTCACCCATTGTATTCTATGCTACTTTCTCCCCACCCCCACCCTCCTCTAGTTTATCTCTCCACGCTTCAGGCTCACTGCCTTTATTCCTAATGAAGGGCTTTTGCCTGAAACGTCGATTTTGAAGCTCCTTGGATCCTGCCTGAGCTGCTGTGCTCTTCCAGCACCACTAATCCAGAGTCTGGAGCCAAGGCCTGGTGCAGACTGGAGGCTAGGTGCCTGCTTGGTCTGGGTTGGAAGGACTGTTAGTCTTAACCTTTATTTCTGCAATGCCAGATATTTTATATCTCTATTTTCTAAGATTTGTAACTGAAAAAGTTGTACCGAGATACCTTTGTCCCTAAGATGGCACTGTATGTGGTGAATTTTAAATTTTTCATTGTACTCATTCATAAAGCAAATTCTATTCAGTTCAATTCAGAATGCATTCTATAGTCCATCTATAAGATTGTTGTAAGCTTAACTCTTACAACTGATTGCAGTTATGAAAACTAAATCGCAGAACTGATCGTTTTTTAATTGGAGAAAATGGGACACAATGTAAATCCTTAAAAAATTGGGAGGAAGGAATCACTTGGATGCAATTTAGCTGTTTATTGGACATAGATAGAATGAACCAGATAGCATGAGGTGAAAATTGATGAGCTTCAGTGAAGACTAGAGATGTGAAGGTACCTTCATCATCCAGGTGATTGTTCTATCAGAAAGCTGTTGGTTTATCTCAATTAACAGCTGTTCTAACTAGATAAATAGACAGCAAAAAAACTCTGATAATCATCTGCAGGTGTGCACTGTGTAAAATCTACTCTAATTAGTTAAAATGTGCAAGTGGAGTTATGGACTTGAGTTTCATTTAGCCATGTGGCTGGGAAACAATCACCGCAGATCAATTATCTGTTCTAGAAACTGCACCACCCTCTATTTACATTAAAATTGAATTCAAAATTGTCAGAAAATCCAAAGTCTGAAAATGTGTTCCTGGAAAAGCGCAGCAGGTCAGGCAGCATCCAAGGAGCAGGAGAATCGACGTTTCGGGCATGAGCCCTTCTTCAGGAAAAGGGCTCATGCCCGAAACGTCGATTCTCCTGCTCCTTGGATGCTGCCTGACCTGCTGCGCTTTTCCAGCAACACATTTTAAGCTCTGATCTCCAGCATCTGCAGTCCTCACTTTCTCCTCGAAGAAAATCCAAAATGCTAGTTTTCTGTCTCAGTGGCAAATTGGACATCTGCCCCATATTTTGAAATAATTTGATGATTATCAGGATAGATATACACAGAGTAAGTCTGTGGAATCAGGGCTTATGAGCTGCTTTTAGCATAGAACCATAATGCCAATGCAAATAACCAAAGATAACTAAAACAATGTCAGATGGATAAAAATGGTTTTGCTCAGGAATTCTAAAAGGTAGATAGATTCTGTGACAACATGGAATGTTAGTAGTTCGAGGATAGAGTTTGTTAATCAGTGTTTTTTGCCCACATCTCATCATCAGAAAGGTTTGTTACTTTGAATGGATTGCAGATTTTTCTGGAAGCACTGATCAAGATTTATTCAAAGGGAAACATTTGAAAAATGAAACACAGGGCAGAGCACAATGTATATATTAGTATCTACTCTAATTTTATTTAATTTCTTGAATGTTATAGTCTTAAAGAAATTAATTACTGTTACCATCTTTGCATGAATTTTATTCAGAGTAATTCTGCTTTTGCCAAGAAGACTTTCATGCTCTGGGAATAAAACCTTTTTTTAAACCTGCAACAGTTATTATGAATGGAGTGGCATTATATCCTTATAATTTTTTTTTCATTTTAACTATATCTCTGTGAAGCACCTGGTGGTAGCTTCTTTTAGGCAGCCAATAATTCTTAACAGTGGAGATTTTGTATTCCCTGTTCAGAATCTAAATCAGATTTAGGATGAATTCCAAACTTGTTTGCTTTTTACATGGAATATACAATGCAAAAACAGGTCATTTGACACAATCATTCCATGTGATATTTGTAGTCCTCCCATCCTCTTCCAGATCAATATATCCCTCTTTTCCCTCTTTCCTCTTTCATGTGCTTACCAATTTTCTATTAAATGGATCTAGACTACTTCCTTCAATCATTCATTTTGAGATTGAAATTCAAATAATCAGCACTGTCTAGATAAAAACAACACATCTGCATTCTCTATTTGATTTCTTGCTGGCTATCTTATATTGATGACCTCTATTTTTGTTGTTCCTTACAGTTAAAATGTGTAGTTTTTTTAAAAAAAATAATTCATGGGATGTGGGCATCATTGGCTCGGCCAGCATTTCATACCTATGCCAGCTTGCTGTGGGTGTAGAGTCACTTGCAAGCCAGATAAGGTAAGGCGAACACATTTGCTTTCCACAATATTTCCTTCCTCATGTCACTACAGGAAATTTTCTGGAGTAAAGGACCTCTCATTATCCACCTCTCAGCCTTTTCTTTTGAAGGAGAGAGAGAGAGAGAGAGAGAGAGCTGGGCCCAAAGTTTCTCCCTCAGATCAGGTATACAGAGATGGGAGAACTTCTATTTGGGCAATTCCAACCCTTAAAAATGGCTGCCTGGATGTTGACTTTTCAATTCTGGGGGGAGCGGGACATTTCTCAGTTCAGACCTTTTCCAGAAGAACTGAGGAGTCTGTCATGTGAGGAGGCAGGCTATGTCAAATTACAGCCTTGGGGATCTAACTCTATATCCAAAGTCAAAATATAAAGAACAAAACGCTCACACTCCCTTTGCATCTTGCCCACCCCTCCAGAGCTCCTCCATGCAAACATTTCCCCCTCACCCTCCTCCCAGTAGCCCCATTTGACACAACCATTTCATGTGATATTTATAGTCCAATCAAGCCTCCTTCTATCCTCTTCCAGATCAATACATCCCTATATTCTCTCCCTTCTCCATCATGGACTTACCAATCTTTTTTTTAATGGATCTAGACAACAGCACTTACTTCAATCATTCATTTTGGTATTGAAATCAAAATAATCAGCACTATCTAGATGTACTTTCCATGCCAATGCACACCCCTGTCTCCATGCTCTATGGCCCGTCATATCCCCCATATCAAATTAATGCCAACTGAAGCCAGATCCCTTCTGCCCACTACAATTTGCTTTTACACCTACCAATTCAACATGCCAATCCCTCTCGAAACTACACCATGCAAACCACAGGACTTTCTCAGAGGTTGACCATAATGAAATTCTCCAAATAAAGTTCTAAGTATATCTTGCAGACTTCATCATAAAGAAAAAAGTACTCACATTCATGAAAACCGATTTACGACATCTACATTTCTTCAAATAACTAAAGCTGTGTGCCACCAAATAAAATCCATTCTTTATGGCAACAAGCATTGAAATTCACAAACCCACTTGAAGATGTCAATCAAACTGTGAAATGATTCTGATTTCAGGCAGAAATCTTTTGAGATATATCATTATAATTGCATAATGTAGGAATCCTCCACTGAAGTCTTCAAACGTGGGAAAACTTCCATAATAGCTGCGAAATGGTGATAAAATCAGTCAATCATCAATAATCCAGTAATTGCTCTTTGGCTAATGTCCAAAACAGAGCGAAAATCAATCAGATTTTGTTCACACTGGTTTTGAGATCTAAAGGGCAGGATTTCCAAGTACATTGATAGTTCAACAGGTTCCTTTGGCAGGTACTTCTGATAGTTTTGACAATTGGTTTTGACAGATCTGTTGACAGTTCCAATAAGTTTGACAGTTTTGGATTTCTGTACTTTTAATTCATCCTTCTACCCTCTTTTAACAATTCTGATGGGCACATTACTTGGAAAACAGTGGAGAGCTGCCTTTATTGCAAAATAAACATTTTTGACAAAAATAATATGCCTGATCACCTCTGGAAACCTTGGCAGAAAAAATAATCTTGCCAGGAAGGTTTAATTTAAGATGAATCGTAAAATCAGACATCCGAGAGAAAACAGTTCTTGAGCATGGAATATCTGCAAAAATGGATATTAAGTCAAATTGAACAAAAAAATACAGTTCTGCACACATTTGGGAGAAAGGTATATTAAGTTATTGCTTACCAAACAGTTAAAGAAGTAACAGTCACATTTGAGGAGGTATTGAATATTTTTGGCAATT